>NC_047678.1:47798224-47850088 GCF_011762505.2 Arvicanthis niloticus
AGAAGGGGGGAGGTAAGGGAGAATGAAGCCCAGGCAACCAATAAGCTGTTCATGGTCTACTTGTAAAACTGTTTGCACACTGAAGACTTAACACAAAAGGGTTTCTTTCTTTACTTCTGTCCTATAGAAGGGTGAGCTGGGATGAGCAGCTGAGCATACGGGAGTAGAAAATCCTTGTGCACTTTACCTTGCCATAAATCAAAGACATAAAAGACATTAAATGAGTGTCCTCAGAATTTTGAAAATTAAGAACTGAGCACTGACTTTTGACAACCACCAAATAAAAACTTTATTTTTTATTTGTAAAAATAAAATATTTTATTTTTATTTCTTTTGTAAGTTTATGTGATATGAAGCTCTGCAGGCCCCTGGTAAAACCCAATGATTTTATCATCATACTGGGGGTGAATTAAGCCACATTCCTTCTTATGGCTAGGCTTCCATAGTTTCCCTCATAATGTGCTCACCCTTGAAGACTCTGCTCCCTCTGTCCTCTCAGAACTCACTGTTACAATTCCTTTCTCCAGACTTCCCACTCCACCAAAATCATAATGAACACTTGACCTGCCAGATCTCCTTAACTTCACTTTCCATTTCTTGGTACATGTCTTTTCCACAGACTAAACTACCCTGAGTTATAGTAAAGGAACAATTAAGACTTACCTCTTTTGGCCATAATAAGAAAGTGTTTAAATACACACTTCCCTAGAAAGCCTTGCGTGTCATACGCAGATAAAAGACACAAATAATGTAAGTCGAACAAGAGCTTGTAGAAAAATGCTTTATATGGATACATATTTCAAAGCTGGATATAGTTTATTTATAAATAGTATTTAAATACAGAAATTAATAATATTTCCCAGGCCCCTAGCTTAGTACTACATACACACCAGAGAAGAAAGATAACATATTTATATTTCTGCCATTTGACAGAGAAACAAAGTTGGTTACAGATAGATGTCTCGGCAGAGACACAGTGGCAGGTCACCTGCGAACTACAAGCACTGGGTTTGTTTCTCATTTGTGGGCACATCTGAATAATTTCTCCAAGATTATTTCCACTCACTGCCCAGGCTAAGCAACTGTGTCAGCCATATGATTTTAGGTTCATTCTTCAATTGCCATGAGTTCTGCTTTTAAAACATCAATGAATAAACAATATCTAAAATTTCAGACCCCTTTCCCCTCATGAATTCTCTCTCTAAATTAATTTGTCCCACCTGTGCACCACCAAATACAGTCTAACATATTAAAAATGGATAGTTTTACCCATCTAATGTTATCTGTAGTATCCCTGGTCCCACATAACATGGAATATTGGAATTTCGGAGGTGTCTGAGCACTAGCCATATTTTGTATCATAGCAATACTTTGCATTTAGAACACATGTCAATGTAGACACTCACACTCTTTAGACCAGAGGTTTCTAACCAATGCTAAATTCTTCTGCTGTCCCAAGGAGCACCAACCCAGTGGCCTTTGTGAATCATAGTAAACAGACTCTAAAGGATGTCTCCAGAGAGGAATCTGTTGTCTACACAGGAGCAGCAGCAGGAAGTTATGGGGTTTAATGGAGATGGCTATGTTGATACACGTGCACACACCTCTCTCCAAATGCTTTCAGCCTACAGCCGCTTCACTCTTTTCATTCTGTTTACATGCCTCAGAGAGTTAAAAACTAAACAGTTTCCTTAGCAATGCTTTACAGCTTTTGTAATGGTCATGCTGATTTCTTTTATGGAAGAATAAAATTCCCTATCAGTAAGGGACCAGTGAAATACAGAGCTGAGTGACAGTGGAGTGGTCATAGGGTCCAGACTCCCTGCCAAGGATGCTGCCCTCTCCACCCTCATGGGTAGATAAACCCAGGATGAGAAGCATCTTCAGGGCTCAGAATATGGCTGCCCAAGATGGCTGCCCAAGATGGCTGCCCAAGATGGCTGCCAAAGAACTGAATCACCAGCAACTCATGGGTACATGCTCAGTCATCTTATTTAATCTCCAGCTAAGAAAGGATTTCTGTACTGGCCCTACCAGATCTCTGCACAGAAAGTAAACACCAACTACAAACAACTCAGAGAACAGAGATTTAAAAGGCTGAGTTCTCACACAGCATAAACGCTTCTCCCTCTCTTTTTCCTGGAGTGAAATAAACATAAGCTGTAGCTCAGGACTGGGCTCAGACCTGCTCTGCTCAATTTGACCTTCAACCTGTACTTTAATCATAACAGCCTGCAAGCCAGTATTTGAACTAGGCTAAAACTCTATTCTGTCATCTTTCTAGTGTGTCTTCTAATACTTATGAAGAACACAGAGCTGCACTCAGTAACTGTGAAGGGGAATAAAGGCCGCTGGTTGAATTATACATAGAAAGAATGTATAAATAAACAAGATGTAGAATTCTTTTTTTTTTTAAGAACTTGGAAAATAGGTTTGTTATAAAATGACTTTGCGGTGTGAGTGCCGTGTCTGGCACAGCTGCTTCCGGAGGTATTACAAAGACATGAAGAGTCCCCAATGCAAACCACAGCTTGTCGTAAAGGCCAGCATGAACTCATCCTACTGACAGGCATCCACGACACTTTGCTTTGCTTATTGGCAACATTTTGGTGACACGTCCTATGCTAACAGGAAACGCAGAATCCAAGCATGTCACAAGAGCCAGAGCCAGCAGCACCCATTACTTCTTTTCATGTTTCTTGGTCAGCTCGCGCCCTCCCAGATGGCCCCGGACCCTGCTGTCACTGGGTCTGCCTTCCCTCCGCAGGCTCTCCTGGGAGACTTGCCGCACGGCTTGCAGGATGGCATTCTGAACAATCTGCTTGCTGGCATTCTGAAGCTTCACCTCCTCCAGCTCGTTCCCAGGCTTCTCACCTTAAGCCAAAAAAAAAAAAAAATAAAATAAAATAAAAAGGAGGAGAGAGAGAAATTAATTCCAAGAGCTGTGTGACACAGGAGGAATTGTGGAGCAAGGTAGAAAGTGCTGCTATGGGGACCTCTCATACCACAAGGCACTACTATCTCCTCCATGCTGTGCCCTAGCAGCAACTAGATGCCCAGCAGTTTCAGATTGTGTTTTCCCACCCCCTCAGTGGTGTCTCAGTCCTTCCCTGAAGGTACAGTCAAGCTCCCCAAGGTTCACCTCCCTAGCCACCATGCACAGCAGTGGAGTAAAATGTGCACCCCCAAAGAAATAGAATTCAGGGGACTGCTATTGGGAAAAACTTTTATTATTGTTGTTCTTTGGGGGTTTTTGTTGGGTTTTTTTTTTTTTTGAGATTTTAATATAATTATATAATTTCCCCCCTTCCCATTCCTCCATGCAAATCCTCCCAGTAGGACCAGTACAGATATCCCTTTCTCTCTTTAAATTCATGGCCTCTTCCTTCATTAATTGTTGTTACATATATGTATGTATATAGATTTATATTCTTAAATATATAAGTATAACCCACTCAGTCTGTATTATGTGGGGTTATAGTGTGTGTGGGTTCATTGGGTTGAATTGTGGGTCCCACATCTGCCACCCCCCAAGGGGCTAGGGCTGAGACTCAGAGAAGCTGAGACTCAGAGAGGCAGAGACTGGTGTGGAGCCAACATAGGCTTTGAGAAGCCACAGGACTCTGTTTAGGGTAGGAGAACACAGTCTGAGGTCCCATAGGGGCTGGGGCTCTTGAGTTGTGGGTGGCCCTTGGGCTCTCAGGTGCCACTGAAATGCTGAAAAAGGGTTTGTGGTAGGGGATGGGGAGGGAACAGGCCAGATCAGCCCACAGCCAAAGAGAAGAGGGGGAAGGATGAGCTCTGGCTACGTCCTGCAGGGATGAGACTCTTGGTTGCAGCAACTCACTTGGCTGGGTCATGGCTGCTTGGCTTGCTTGACTGAGTTGATGGCCTCCATGGCTGGAAGCATAGAGAGGTTAGCCAGCAGCTCAGTAGTTGAAAACCTTCTCCACGGTTCCCCATGGCAGGTCCCAAAGAAGAGAAATAGACTATGGTCTTAAGATATTTATTGTTATGGCAGAAAATGGATGAAATAATATCCCCATGTTTTCAGGGCCAGTCTGAGGTTAAATACCTTTTGCAAGAAGGAGAGTCTGGGAAGGAATGCTTGATTGGCTACACCCTCTGGACTTTAGGTATCTCATTAATATGGAGGTCTTTCTTGAGGCTCTGTCGCCTGTAGCCAAGCCCTCTACCTGTGGAGGGGCTGGTAGGGGCCTTGTCCTATGTGCCTGAAAGGTGCAAACTAATGTAGGTCTTCAGTCTCATGTCAGAAGCCTGGAGTCTGGGAGCATGGCAAAATGCATGCTGTCCCTAGCAGGAAAACATGTGGGGTCTCTAAACTGTGGGGTCTCCAGCCATCTCTACCTGGTTGAGCAGCCAGAAACCATGCTGTCCTTTCACAGTCCTACAGTATTATGTTGGTTGTATGTATGTTTCTGATAGTAATGTCAGAAGCTATACTGAGAAAACCTCACCCACATTACTGCCTAAACATGAACTCAACAAAGGCAATAATACATGTGCTAAGGTGGGTGACTTAAAGCTCAGGAGACTCAACCCTACACAAAGAACTACAGAAACTAAGAAATGCTAAAAGGGGGAGAGAAGCTCCTTCCCAGGGTTGAGCACACCAGTTGGCTAACCAATATCAAATGGTAGGCCCTAAAACCATGTAAGTCATGGTGGGACTCTGTTCAAATCCTCCTATGCCATTCAGTCATGAGTCTAGCACAATACATTTGACTTTTCAAAGCTCACTTACACCTCTGTGAAATGGCAGCACCTGGTACAGAGGATTCCTATGGAACAAAGATCATCGATTCAGAAATCTGTGTGAATTCTGGTACAAGCCAAGCAACTAGTGAATGCCCATAAGACTACTCCTTGGTGGAGAGATATCTTAGGGTCTTCATTGCTGTGAAGAAACTCCATAACAAGGCATCTCTTATAAAGAGAAACATTTAATAGGAGCTGGTTTACAATCCAGAGGTTTAGTCCATTATCATCTATCGGGAGCTATCTAGACGAGGATAAGGCTGGCAGGTGTCTTTCCTGGAGGTAGCCCATTGTTTTTTGCATGGTTTGGGATGAGTGAGCTCTTAGAGGCAAGGTCCTAAGAGACTTCATCTCATTATTGCTTCTTGCTGCTGATATGCCTTTCCTGTCACTATTACATAGTCTAATGATTCCTGGGCATCAGCCCACCCTATTGGGCAGATTTCCTGCAGATCAACACACGAAGATGAACTTTCATGGATTAATGCTGTTTAGATAAATGGATTATTAATAGAATTCCTGATTTGAGTCAAAAAAAAATTTAGAAAGGAAGTTTTAAGAGGCGGTCTTAGTTGTTTGCTAGTAAGATGTAATAAAGATAGACTCAAGAATAGAATGTGCCCACTCCTCATGGAATAGTTAGTAAAGGCTGCATAATAAGAAATACAATGAGCTTTCATAATTACACTAAAAAAGAGAAATGAGCTTGAGACAAATTTGTGATCACATTCATTCTACATCAGATCCAACGATGAAGCCACAGGTGTGCACTATGATAAAGCAAGGCCATGTGACACTGTTGCCATGAACTTATACTGAGCCTATAGAATGAAACATGGCTTTGTAGCATCCTTCTTTAACTCTTCTTTTGTGTAACATTTTATCTATGAGGTACCTTTCTATAAAAACTTTAGTTTAAGAAGATATATAAAAAGACCAAGAAAAGAAGTAAGATCAAGGCTCTGGGGCTCTGCCCATTCAACATATCAAATGTATATGTATGGCTTGAGGGACTCTGCTCCATTCACTAAATGTATATATGTATACACCTGTTTATCTATATTTATGTATATACATATGTATATAGGAGCTGAGACTGGTGTGGCCCTGGGGACAGAGTGACATGGCTCCTGCCCCTGGGAGAGGGCCCCAGTGTGAGCCTCCATGAGTGTAGATGTCTGCTGTGGGCATAAGGTTTGTTTGTATAATAATGTATATATTTCACATTCCTTGGAGGAATGTCCTCCATATTAACATTAATGACTCCATGATAATCTAACAGCATGCATCAAGGAGGTGAAGGTGTGTCTAGTGTCTCAGCAAAATGATGAGTGCTGGGACCTTCAAGTGCTCTTAAGGTTACGGGAAAGAACTCTAAATACATGAGTTCAAAAGTATATAGTTTCTCAACTATGCAAAATATAAGGATGCAATATGAATTATGAGGCTCTTCGTGAATCCAAAGGAACAAAGGCAGACTACACTATGAGCTAGCTTGTCAAGGTTAGCCTGGGACACAGCAAGGTTAGTCCCAGGTGTGGTTGAAATGGTAATTTTAGGGCAGAGTCCTACCCTGTGCTTAACAAAGGCAGACAGATCTCTGAATTTTTTTGCAATGTTTAGGAAAAAAAATGTCTGCTTGCTGTCTCCTAAGAATCAAAAGACTGAGGTCACAGGATGCTGATTCATAAGACAACCAAAAGGAAACCTGGAATAAATGGATGGATTGATATATGTAAAGAAAAAAACTGGGCTTTTGGTCTGCATGAGATGACCTAGCAAAAAGTGATAGCAGTTCTTTAGAATTTTCTCTAGTGAGAGCTGAGATCTCTGGAGATCTCTGCAGAGTAACACAGATCCTCAAGAATTTTTTTCTATCAGAATTTCTGACTTGGTCAGAAGAGCCAATAATTTTTTTATAGCAGCTTTTCTGAGTCTGGTCAGAAAATTCATGAGCTATCCAGATAGCTTTTAGAAATTTTACTAGCAGAGAGAACTGTCTCAACCAGAGAGCTTCTAGAATAGCAAGAAAAAGCTGTGTAGAGCAGAGAGAGAGAGAGAGAGAGAGAGAGAGAGAGAGAGAGAGAGAGAGAACGAACTTTGGAAAGCCCTCTCAGCAGAATCCAGAACACCAACTTGGACCCATTGTTTGACTTTGAGTCATTCTTTTTGCTGCTCCTAGACACCATTCTCCCTCTCCATGCTGAGGCGGGTCCTTGGCATGCAGGTATATGTGTATATATGTAAGTATGCATGAAGACTCGTGGAGTTGATGAGACAAGTGGCCAGGCCTGACCGGAATGTGTGTGTCTATCTATGTGTGCTCAAATTCTCCCTTTCTTCCTTTTCTTTTCTCTCTGGTTCACAAAGAGTTAACAAGTGAGAGCCTCTCCCCTGGCCAGTGAAGGGTGCCTGAGTGACTAACCAGAGAAAAGAGCCCTAGCTGTAAATTAATTAATCCCACCCCCACTAGCCAGCTGTTAAACAGCAGGCGCTTATTGCCTGAAGCCAATGATTTCTGGTCTCAGAATATTGAAGAGTTAAAATAGATAAATATTATGAAAATAAGAAACATTTAAGCTCTCACAAAATTTAGTTTTGCCCCTGAAAATTGCCCCATTGATGCCTTCCAGAGAGAACTGGTGCTCATGCAGGTTCTCCGAGCAATCATCATGGTGGGAAGCATGGTAGCATCCCAGTAGACATGATACTGGGGTAGTAGCTCAGAGTGGTACATCTGGATTCACAGGCAGCAGAAAACTGAGACACGACACACTGTCCAGACATGAGCTTCTGAGACCTAAAAGCCCCTCCCCCAGTGATACTTCCCCCAACAAGGTCACACCTACTTCAACAAGGCCACACCTCCTAATAGTGCCACTCCCTATAACCAAGCATTCAAACAAGTGAGTCTATGAGGGCTGTATCTACTCAGACCACCACAAGGGGTTTTTGTGCTCCAGGAGACACAAACCACAGACACACTGGGGTCTATCTGTATTGAGACACAGGGGAGCACAAAAACCCCTTGTGGTGGTTTGAATAGATATGGCCCTATGTCTCAATACAGATAGACCCCAGTGTGTCTGTGGTTTGTGTCTCCTGGTTGTCTAAGAACTTTTCTTCCCCCTATGTTATTATCCTGATGTTCTTACAATATGCCCTTCACTTGCTTAGGGAAGTTGGTCAAGCAGTGTCAAGAGCCATAATGGGACAAGCTAATAAATTAGCAGGTGATCATCCTGAAATGGCTTGCCTTGGATTATTATATAATCTGGGACAAGTGAGCCCTTATTCAGCAAGGCTGTAAGAAACTTATTTTGGGAAAGATTCCTGCTATTAATATGCTTTTCCTATTATTATTGTTATTATTATTATTATTATTATTATTATTATTATTATTAAACATATGTAACAATCACTAAGCAATAGCACACCCCTTTGGAGCAGTTCTCTGAAGATCCATGAAGATGTACTGTCTTGTAGTGATGCTATATAGACAAATAGATGACTTCTTAAGTCTTAATGATGATTCTATAAGAATTCCTAAAATTATATCAGTGATTATTAAGCTCTTTTATAACGGGACTGCTATTAAGTCCCTCTCTGATAGTCAAAACTGCAGTGAGAACTCTGCCAGTCTCCCCAAGTGTCATCAGTTAATTGCCCTTAGATAGTAACCAGACTTTCTCCTGCTCAGAGCACATTCCAAGAGGTTGTAAAACAGTTAACCAAAGGTCACTAAAAGGAAACTAACGATTTATTATAGGTGCTAGGACAGAAGATAAAATATTGCCTGGGTTTATCTATACAAAACTTCACTAATTTCTTAGTTACAGTTTTAAACCTTCAGTGAACCTGTGGAGCTAGACAGGTGATGGATGTTTAATCAGATAATTACTCCTAATGGATACACATGTAAACATTCTGTGTTGTAAACTTCTATTTCAATTTATGATTTGATTTTTGGTGTGAACTTGTGATAAACTTTGTAACATGTGATCATGTGCTCTGAAAGATGCATAAGTACTGAAGACAAAGACAAAGTGTGGTTCCTTAGGAGCTGTTCGGCCCTTCCTTTCTTTTTCCCCTGCCTAAAATTCTTTCCTTTAGAACTTTTCCCTTATTAGAATTTTTTCCCTTTTCCCCACTCAGGACCTTTCCACTTTTACCCTTAGATAGCTTTCATAGGAAACTTCTTAAACTTAGTAATAAACTCTATAATAACTTCTCTAAGTGCTTTTTTTCCTGTGACCTCAGACTAGCAAGCATAAGTTAGAGCCCAGCAGTTTCTGCTGAGCTAGAACAAAGGCCACATTGCCTAATCCTCTGCTGTTAGGCTACAGGTGTTAATCACCTAAGCCTGCAGTCTTTTACCATTAGAAGAAGTTTTTAGGACTTTTTAGAAGTTATCATCAGCATTCCAGTACAGGTCAGAGAGCCAGAAAGCCCTGAGAACCTCAGACTTTAAAGCCCTTTCAAGCCATCACCAGAGTCCTACTCTGTGCCCCTGCTACTACCCTCTCTGGGCGGGAGGCTCTCGGCAAAGCAGCATCCCAAATGAAGCTGGAAAGAGAGAAAAGAAGTAACATGAGAGCAAGAAATTTTCTTTTGAAGACTTGTGAAAGAAGCAAGGTGTGGTAATACATGCTTGTAATTCTTCACATGGGAGGTAAAGACAAGGGGGTCAGGACATGAGAGCCATCCTCGGCAGTGCAGTGAATCATTGATGAGACAGAGAGAGACAGAGAGACAGAGAGAGACAGAGAGACAGAGAGAGACAGAGAGAGACAGAGAAAGAGAGAGAGAACAGTCTAAGTTGAGCAGTGACCTAATATTTAAGCAAAATTATTATTTCTTCATTCCAATCATTACAAACATAAATGGATTAAGAAGTCAAAGTTAGGGTGTGCCAGACTCAGATGAGTAGAGGAGTCTTGAATGAACAGAAGGTCAGTTTAACCAAAGCTCACTGTGAGTTAACCCTTCACTGTCCTCATTAACACTTTGTCCTGGGTCGTGAATATCTACCTGCAGAGTACACGGCTACAATGCCATTTGCAAGGAAAGCACAAGGAAGACGGGGAGCACTTAGCAGACAACCGAAGACAAAGAATCCCATGTACAAAAGTCAGTCTCATACTTGTACATCAGGCATTTGGGTACATCCTACTCCTTCCCCTAAACAATAAGGTAAGGTCGGGACTGTGACTATGAGGTCATAGGTATCACAGATGACTCTTTACCTGGGCCTCATCATTCCAGTCATTGCTTGTCTGGGTTTCCTCTGCTGAGACAGTCAGCTTCCTCCTCTATTGTCACCAGCTAACACCCTCTTCCATTCTTCCCCAATTCCACAGCACTTGCTCTAGTCTCTGGTTATCTGTGACTTGTCTCATTGCACGACTGTACAGGCTTCTCGAAGGTATTCCACCTGACCTTTGTCCTATCTTCAGCTGAAATCCTTTGGAGAGAGTCTGTTAAGGCACTGCACACCACTGCCATCGTTAGAAAGCCACCCTGCCATTCGCCAAGCTAGCCATGTCTTTTGCCAACTGTCACTGAACATCTGTCACTCATTCTGGCCTAGGGAGGTCAAGTCTACAAGTAAGAAGACAGCTCCCGGAAAGAAGAAATTACTCAAACCTTGCAATGTGGGCAGAACATGTGTTCTGTGCCCAGCATAGTACTGATGGCTCAGCCTCATCATTTGCAGGAACATAGTGTTGGAGAAACTCATGATGGAAACCCAAGTTTTCCCATGAGTACAGTGTGAAGATGTATACTGCAGCCCAACAGAAGGCAGAGGCAGCCAGAGAAATGCCTGGAGCCTTGCCATTTCCTTACAGGCATTTCACTTGCTTCAATGTAACAAATCACCTACACATTTTAGGTGGCCTGCTGCCTGGTTTTCAATGACGCAAATGTCCTCTCGCCTAACTAGCATTTTCAATACCATTTTCCTATTCCACAAAAGATGACAAATTGACTTAATTAGCTTTAAAGACTAAGCACCCAGTGTAAAGTCAAGAATGAGATACAGCTAACTTCATCTTCAGTGTTTTCCTGTGGAGAACTTGGTCACTTTTCTGCCCGAGCTCCCAGAATGCCTTACTTCCCAGTGATCATCCAGCCTTGTCTGTTAATGTGCCACCTCCCAGAAGCCAACAGGAGCCCTGCCGCTCCCTGCTATCCCTGTCAGAGCTTCCTCTTCAGAGTCCATCTCACCCACTCTGGTAAAATGTCTCTAAGGGATTTAATTGTCATGTGGTTAATGGTTGGTGGCAAGACTAGACTGGAGACTGCCCAGAGGCCCAGATGATTGGATTACGTGTTTTGCCCCTCACCAAGCCAGGATCATGTCAAGCAGACCAGCTATGGACTGGCACCGGGGGCTGTAGTCTTGTGGTCCAGGAACTAGCACTTGACATTTCTCGCACTGTATATAGTTGAGTGTTCCAGGTGCTAAGATCTGAAATGCTCTTTGCCATCCCAGAATGTGCCTTACTCACAGTGAACTTGAAATATCGTGAGGTCCCTGTAATTCTGCTGTCTGATACTATTCATTGAGCACACAAACACACACACACACACACACACACACACACACACACACACACGAGCTGTGCATTTAACAAACTTGCTGGCCTGAACCATCAGCCCTTGGAGCCCTCCTGACTCAGCTTGTGCCTCTTTCCTTTCATTGTCTATTGAATTTTTTGGTCCCCAATCCCCTAACCCTGGGACCCTGTCCAGTACCCTTCTATAGCTGGTCCTGCTCAGCTAATAATTAGTATTAATTCTTTATATATAGCTGTCAAAAATTGTGCTTCTGACAACTATAGGAAGATAAGAATTTGCATCAGTTCTTAACTTCAGAACCCCAAATGCCATAACCTCTGTTAAGTCAAGCCTGTCATATTGTGCTCCAGTGAATAATGGCAAGGGTCACTGTTGCCATTTAATTTAGAGGTAGAATCCACATGGTGACTTTGCCTCCATCACACTGAGAAAGGGGCAGAGGCTGTGTCAGCAGCAGCACCTCTAGTTCATCACTCTCTGGTGGGTCACTAATCCTACCATTGGTAAAAAGTTTCATCAGAACAGCCGACAGGTTACCACCTGGTCCCCGACAGGCTCTCTAATGCATCATGTTGTCAGTGGCAACCAGCCAGGCATTTCATATCTTCCCTTCTGATCATTTGACATTATAAGGCCAGTGTTGTCGTTCATCAATGACCAGCACATGAGAGCCAGAGAAGGAGAACTAATTCTGGTCCCTTTAATAATGTAATGATAGTCATTTCTCAGCTCTGTGCATACAGGAATTTTCCACTAAGGACCAGATGTTAGGTCTCACCCTTCTGTGCCAATTGTTAGTGAAGAAGTGCTGGCTGCCCTGCCTTGTAACTGAAAAAGGTGACGTTCTAGACCCTGGTTTTCCAGCTTGATGCAGACCTCACCAATCTACTCTTTTCATACAGACGCCAGAACCAAAACCAAAGGAGCATTTTAGAATCTACAGAAATAGTTTTAACAATATAGCATTACCAGTAAGTGAAGGACACTTTTGATCATATTTAAACTGTACCCTGTTATTGCAGCCCCCACCCCCAGCAAACCAGGTATGGGGCAGCAAGAAGACTCTGCCTTTGGTGGCCAGCAATATTACTTCAGGACCTGGATACTCTCATAAGCTGTATGGAGTTCTTTATTAAAATTTCGACAGAAAAAATGAAAAGAATCAAAAAGATTTTTAAATTGATGCATGTTTGATAGCTTCATACGCATATTTAACTCGTGGTGGCTACATACCCTCCCCTAATCCACGCTAGATCCACTCCTCAAGTCAAGTCTCCACCTTTAGTTTGTGTCTTTTTTGTTGTTTTATTTGTTACTTTGTTACCAACTGGGCTTAACCAGAGCCCCATGTGAGGCAAGAGCGTGGAGCTCACCAGGGCAACATAGGTCACTCACCAATGGTTACAACACTGAAGACATAGAATTAGTTTCTTCCTGTAGCCTGGAATACCATTAGTTCCCGTGTGTGTGGCAGGGCCACAGGAGCCCTGCCTGAATATTTAGATACTTAGTCTGATAACCACAGTGATAGTTACAGATCACCTCTGTGTGTGGCACCACTGAGTGGAGGAGAGCCCTGCAGGCTGAAGCATCTGTTTGTGTGTGCATTCTTCCACAAAAATAATTACAGAGTACTTCCTGTAGCATGCACACTAGCTGGGGAATTAGAGGTCACAATATTGAACAGAACAGTCATGAGCCCTGTCCTGATTGCTCGTGGAATCTAACGGGAGAACTGGGTTTTAATTGAGTAATTGAACAGGCTTTGAGCTGTTTTGACCTATAATTATGAGCTGGGACATACACACTGTGACAAAGGAACAACCGCAAAGGTGACTGATCCAGTCTGGGATGGGCAATAGATTCCCAGACAAGCAATCTCTGTGTTGACAGGGAAAGTAAGGCAAGGAGAACCAGAACAAAAGAGCGGGTCAGGGAAGGAGGTCAGAGTGCAAAGTCCCAGCCATGAGTAAAAGCAAGGCTCACAAAAACATGAGAAACGCTGAATGTCTGGGTGTCTGTGACAGGGAGGGAGAGACAAGAGTCACACTTAGGAAGAGAGATATCCCAGAGTGTTCAGGCTGTGGAAGGGCTCAAGAGGACTTTGAGTGATTTTGTGGCAAAGCAGCATAGATTGTCAAATCTATACCATGCAGCATAACTGGAGCAACCAGAGGAGAGCTGAGCCGTCACACTAGAAATCTGTAGAGCTGGAGAGCCCTAGAAAGACAAATGGAATCTGGACCTGCCAAGGTAAAAACAAAGTGAGTCTGTTCTGGCCCCAGGAGACAGGGCAGGCATGAGGCTCCCTAATAGAGCCACAGAAGGCTTTTAGCTTTAGAGCTGCTAAATTATTTTAGCACATAATTTAATTTCTACACTATTGCTACGTTGCAATGCCTTGGGGAAGCCATACAGAACAGTGCCAATAAAACCAGAAAAGGAAATGGCAATTTAATCTCGGATTCAGATTTGATTATTAAAGGCACAAAAGACCGAGGTAACTTGAGAGAAAAAAAAAAAACAATAAATGCAAAGGCCTGAGCTAGCAGCTCTCAACATCCGTCATAAAGCAACAGTGATCAGGAAAGAGTGAGAACAGCATTTACAAATGTCTTGAAAAGCATGTTAAAAGAAATGCAGGGACAAAATGGAGCAGAGACTGAAGAAAACAACAACCAGTGACTGGCTCAACTTGGGATCTGTCCCATGGACAGGTACCAAACTCTGAAACTATTACTGATGCTATGTTGTACTTGCAGATAGGAGCCTGGAATGGCTGTCCTCTGAGAGACTCTACCAGCAACCGACTGAGACAAATGCAGATACTCACAGCCAACCATTGGGCTGAGGCCAGGGACCCCTATGGAAGAGTTAAGGAAAGAATTGAAGGAGCTGAAAGGGATGGCAACCCCACAGGAAGACCAACAGTGCCAACTAACACGGACCCCTAGGAGCTCCCAGAGACTAAGTCATCAACCAAAGAGCATACACAGGCTGGTCCATGGCCCCCAGCACATGTGTAGCAGAGGACTGCCTTCTCTAGCCTCAGTGGGAGAAGAGGTGCTTAATCCTGTAGAGACTTGATGCCCCGGATAGGGGAGATGAAAGGGGAACACTCTCTCAGAAGCAAAAGGGAGGGAGTTTGGAGTGAGGAACTCTGGGAGAGTGGACTGGGAGAGTGAACAATATTTGGGATGTAAATAGTTAATTAGAAAAGCATAGTGAATGTTCAGGAACAAGCCAGCACATGTGAGCATCAGTGGATCAATGGGTCAATAGGTCAATTGGTCGAATATTGACCAGCTCACATTCCACATAATTGTTTCTAGGTTGATTTTATATCTATATTAAATATAAGTTTGGAACACAAAGGATGTTTTGGGCAGTGAAGCTGCTCCTATGGAAATAATAGGCGCTGTTAGTACTATTTCTCATTGTCCATTTACACCCATACCCAAAGAGGCCCACAATGCGAGGAAAGAGCCTTAATATGTGTTCAGACTTCATGTGTTCAAGCACAGCCTTATTGATTCCTGAGCCACTGTGTGGAGTGTTGTCACTGTGGGAGTTTGTACAGGTGCAAGGGCAGAGGGCACATAAGAAATCTGTGTGCTTTTGATTTTGTTGTGCACCTAAAATTGCTCTAAAAAAAAATCCAATAAATTTGTTTTGTTATTTCTAAATGTGTTGCCTGTATGACGGGGGAGCTTGTGTGCAAGCACTCACTTGCATGAAACGCTGATGTGGGTGGAGGTCAGAAAGGGTCTGTCTTTCCCTTCCACCCTGTTTGAGGAAGTTTCTTGTTGTCCACCCTCCCAGGGGGCACTCGTATTACAAAATATGGCTTTTAGGTGGGTTCTGGGTACCCGAACCCCAGTCTTCAAGTGGAGGAGGCAAGTACTTTATCCACTGAGCCATTTACCCTGTCCAAACACCAATGAATTCTTAGAAGAAAGGGGCACAAAAAGAAAACTATTGTAAAGGGGAAAATGGTTTGGAGACGGGAAACACGAGGTGTAGGTGGCAGTTTGAAGGGAGGGGGAAAGAAAGGACAAGTTTTGCACTGAAAGAAGTTGAAGCAGGACAAGTGTTGGTGAAAATATTATGCTGGGGGTGTTTGAATATTGCATTTTCTGAGCACGTGGAGAACAAGAAACTCAACTAAAAGTGGGTTATGAGTCCAGAGAGCCCCCAAAACTGTTCTGAGTACAAGGCTTCTAATGGCATTAGAACTTCTGCTTTCTCGCCGTCAGCGGGAATTCTAGAATATTCCAGAAAAGGGCGAGATTAGGAATGGTGAGCCACAGGGATGGCAGATCAGCTTGCAGTGCTCTGGGCGAGATAAAACTTCCCGCCCCTTGTCCACAATCTGTCAGGATGGGGGTAGTTGAAGGCAGATGGCTCCGGGCACTGGTCCCGGCAGAGTCTCAAGCACACACTGAAGGGCACGGTGCCCGGCCCCGAGGATGCACGGTGGAGTGAGGCCCGAGGGGAACCGAAAAGCCAGACACCGAGTGGCCTCGCTCCGGGGCAGCCGGACGGAAGTCGGAATAGAAACCTGGACGGACCGTGCAGCTCGCAGTGCTGCCTCACCTCCGCTCACGCAGCCTCTGCCGCCCCCTGCCGGCTGCAGCTGGCGTTGCCGAAGCCACAAAGACACCCCCACCCCAAGCCCCCAAGCCCCCAAGCCCCCGGGCTGAGCTGAGCATCCTCACCCTGGATTCAGGGAGGCAGGCGTGTGTTTCTGTTCATAATTATTGCTCAGTGGGTGACAGTCACAGTAGCTTTCTGGTCTAATTTCTCCCCGTCTCTTGGGTCCCGTTAATTCTGCCATTGCCTTCCTCTGCCGTTTTGTTGTTTTGCCACAGTGTTTTCTTTTTCTTTTTGCCGCAGTGTATTAAGTACAAGAAGAAATGACCTGAGTGAGTGATACGCTCTGAACACCAGCTCCAGCCCTCTGCAGGACAACAGAACACAGGAGGGAGTAAGGTTGTTAGAAAACTTTTGATTTCCAGCCCTCAGCCTCAGGGTTGATGTGTAGTTTAGAGATGTTTACAGTAAGTTCCCATCTTCTGTGGAGCAGCTTCGGAGTCTCCATCTCTGCATCCTTTTGTATCTCTGTAAGCCCCACGCAGGGTTAAAGGTTCTTGTCCTCAGCTGCCCCCACTTGGGCTCAGGCACTTTTCAGAATAAGAAGAATGAACCAACTTCTTTCAGTTGGTTTGAAGGAGATCTCCAGACAATGTTGTTCCTGTCTGCCAAGCGTTCTCTGTGAGAACCTGCTCCATGAGGTTATAAACTCCCAGAACTCCGGACACATAGGTACATGACCATCAGGTTTCACCAATCTCTGAGGCCCCGTGGCCATCAGCCTGGTCTGAGAAAACGCTCATCCAAGACACTACCAATTCAAATCTCATTTCCGAGGCTGTCTAGCTGTGACTGAGCACACAACTGTATTCTCGTCCGTTCACATGACAATAGTGAAAACGTTCGAGTCATCTTTGAAGCAAAGGGAGAGAAGACACATCACCGTCACTTCACCTGAACAAAGAAATGCAAAAATCCCACTCTGTGCATGAACTTCCCATGGTGAAACTCTAGTATATGTGGCTTTTCTTGTATCTTTTTTCTCCCTCCAACGATGCGTACCTTTTTCCCTCCACCCACGAGAATCTTGGCTCCCTTTACTGTGTTGGGGTTAATTAGAAGAAGAGAACAGTTGGCTGGAAACAGAAAGGGAACTGAAGAATGAGATCAGATGTTCCGTGTCGTTTTCCCTTCGGTGGTATTTCAGAAGGGAAACGAAGCTGAAGAAAATAAACTGACTTATTGGTTAGAGCCCTGCACCGCAAGCCTCATGCCATGTGTTTTACACCATGCTTCTGTGAGTTTTGTGTTGCCAGAAATGAAAACTTCAAGTTAAACGCATTGAGATTTTTTTTTTCTCAGAACTAGATACTGGGTGGGAGGAAGGGGAGAAAGAAGTAATATCTCCAACCATCCCAATTAATTATCCCAAAAATAAATATAAATGAAATTGTTCCCTGCATCTAATTGTAATGGGAGACAATGCTGCAAATATTTCTAGCAAGCACGCTGGAAAACAGAAATGGATTACACGAGACACCATAGCCAGTAAAAACGGAGGCTGTGCTTACAATGTCGGCACGGTAAGAGCTGTATTTTTTTTGCTCTTTCAGAAGAAAGTAATCCACAGTGTTCACAATTTTCCTCTCATCTTGATTTTTTGTAGAACAGGATGCTCCAACCACAAAATCTTCACCAGTCCTCTGTTACCTGGTTGCCATCTTTAGCCTCCTTCAAGTGGAAGAACTAGGTGGTATGACAGGCTTCCCAAGTGTCCCCATGCCATCCCACCTTCTTCCCACTAAATAAGAAATTGAGTGGATTTTTCTCACAAGCACTTCCTTGCTTTCCTTTAATATTGTTCCAAAGATTTACAGCGTCGCTGGCGGCTGCAGTTTAATCCTCTTGGCCGGCACGGATCGTCTCACTCACAGCACACACTCACAGGACAGATCTGCAGCTACTACAAGTTTCTGGGTGGGCAGGGCTGTGAACACTTATTTTATTATGATACGTTTATTGTTATTATATCTACAGAATGCTTGTGCCTCCGTGTGTATGTTCAGCTTCTGCTTACCTGGGGCCAACAGAGACCAGAAGAGGGTGTCAGATCCCCTGAAACTGGACTTCCAGGCAGCTCTGAGCTGCTAGAACAGCAGTGCTGTTAACCACTGACTCCACCCTCAGCCCCAGTATCCTGTTATTTGATGGTTAGCATTATACTCAGAGAATGACTTATGTACTTAACAGAGATGACAAAGCAGATGATTCAAACCCCCACGTGCACAGTTTGCCTTTTGCATCTAAGCAGCTAATTTCCAAATGTGCACTATACTTTGAGAAGCAGAAGCCAAAAATTAACCTTTGCCAAAGTCTTAAACCATTTATTTCAAAGTGCTGACTACCTCACTTCCCCTCCCTAGGCCTCAAGCCAGGGTATCATTCTAAAGTCTGCATGCTTTAATTACAGTTGAGCTTGTCAAAAAGCATGCATGTGGTTCATGGACAACATCTTTTCAAAAAAGTTTTGAGAGGAACTGTAACTATTTCTCTATAGTTATATGATAGTTTTTTGGTCATTGACTGAAGTAAATCACATGAAAATATTCAAATTGTACTTTGTGTGAAGCCAAAGGCCAGAAACACCACCAGGTATATGGTGTCCCCCTTCCCCATGGGCCCTCTTCCCATTTTCACTATAAGTCCAGTTCCAGGGGATCTGACACCCCCCTTCCCTTGTGAGTTTCCTTGTCCCCCTAGGCAGTCATGTTATTTATCACCCATCCGTGCATACATCTATGCACAATGTGTGCACATGTGTGCAAGAGTATGTGTATATGTGTGTACATGTGTGTTTGCACATGTGTGATGTGTTTGTATGTGTGTACATGTGTGTCCACATGTGTATGCATGTATGTGTGTGCCTGTGTATGCATGTGTGTACACATATATGTGCATGTGTGTGCATGTGTGTGTTTGCACATCTCTGCTGTCTTTGCATGTGTGTGCACATGTGTGTTTGTATGTGTGTGTGCATGCCCATGTGTGTGCCCATGTGTGTGCATGTGTGTGTGCCGATGTGCATGCACGTGCGTGTGCATGTGTGTATGAATGTGTGCATGCCCATGTGTTTGCCCATGTGTGTGTACATGTGTGCGCATGTATGTGTACACATGTGTGTGCATGCATGTGCACCTGTGTTTGCATGTGTGCATACATATGTGTATCGGTGTGCATGTGTGTGCAAGTGTGTGTGTGCACGTGTCTGTGCATATGTGTACTCGAAAATCCAGAAACCACACATGAGAGAAAAATATGACACTTGTCTTCCTGAAATTGGCTTAACATTTTCTTTCTTGCTCCTAAAAAGCCATTTTAATTCATTGCTATTAATTTTAATCAAGTATTAAAAGACATTGTTAGGTGGCTGCCGACAAGACAATACCTTTAGAGTATAGAGAACTAAGAGTACATATATGGGAGAAAGTTTTCAACCATAGAGGGAAACAGGGGTTAATGAAGGAACTATATATACACCGTACAATATAAATGTATACGAAAGAATAAAAATGAAAACAAACATTTTAAAGCTGAATTCTATAAAGTCTTACTTTTCAAGGATGAGTAAACCTACATAAAACAAGCAGAAATAAGAGTTAATTCAATTTTTATAAAAGTAAGAAGATGAGAGAGGACCCACTTCGCACTATCATGGGGCAGGAACAGGTGATTCACGTGAGAAGGAAAAGCTGCCGGATAACATGGCTGATACGGGTGTGTGAGGCTGAACAACATGACTCAGTGTCTTTTGGGATCCATCTGGTACACTTATTTGAATCACATAATGTCCTGGGCAGTTTATTTTTAAAATCCATTAGTACAACAATTATGCCTTTTTGGAAGACTAGGGAACTGGTACAATTCTAACATTAGATGAACAAAAAAAGTCCAGTTCATATGTGGGGACATGTGATGAGCCATGAAGCTGTATGTGGGACAGACGCTCTAACCATGTGCAGAAATCCTAGAATGAGACTAACAAACTCATGCCAAAGAAACTTATTTGAATATAAAAAGAAATTTATTTGAATATAAAATGCATCTAGAAATGAATTTATGTAAAAGCATACACTCTCTGCCTGTAGGTAAACTAATGTATATCAAGACGATGAGAGATGAGAAGTATACTTCCGGTCTCTATACTTCTTATTATAAAGTCCTTTTACCATTAACAGGCCAGAATTCAACTAACTAGAAGAAAATAAGCATTCAATTATTACTTTTTTTTTTTTAGAATTTGGGGTATAGTTAACATACATAGAAACACAACTGGGTTATAAATGTATAGTAATTTTTAATTTAAAAGTATAATGTTTTGTGTGAAAGAAATCACCAAAGTAAAAGCATGTTAACTTATCTATCATATGGAGTTAACTCAGCTATTTTCTATAGGGTTCAAGATGGACCCAGGTCTATAATTAGAACAAGTCAGAAGTTCAAGACCCCCTCCAGAGATACAAATAATATCTCTCTGTGATTTACAAAGTATCCTGAACTTAATACTCAGCTGTAAAGGGGTTTGAAGGATTGTAGCTTAGCAGACATTTGAAGAACCTATGGCACCTGCCGTATAAGTACTCCATGGTAGGAAAGTTAATAGCATTTATACCATTTATATGTAATGTAAAAGAAATCAAGACAGGACTCCATTGCCAGTGGAGTTTGAGGTAAGATGGCGGACCAGCAGTTTCCTCCAAGTGGCCAGTTAAAAAGAGCTGTCAGGGCATAAATAGGCTGTTACAAAATGAGAGGATAGGGATTCCAGAAACACATAAAGGTAATCTCTGAACATCTGAAGAAAAGGGCAGAGAAAAATATGGCTTCAAAAGAAGCCAGGCAAACATGAGCAGGGGACATGGAGGCCCCACTCAAAAACCATTACAGACAGTTCTGATGAAAAATGACCCTCATGACAAGCCCTAGCCAGCGCAAGCCTCCTGTACAGTTGTGGATCGACTGGGTGAGCTAGTGTGATTCCTCCAGAGGGTTAGTCAGCAGTACAGAGGAAACACATTTTCTTACTCCTGGATTCTATATTGAAAAGAGTCCTATCCTGTCAAATGGAGCTTCTTGGGAGCCTGATAACAGGAAATAACCACAAGCCAATGAGCAGGAATTTACCCTGCTACAACCCCAGGGTGATAGACTTTGGGGGCGTTGGGGGGGGGAGGCAGCTGTGGAGAGCCGGGGGTGCCAGACACTGACAAGCCAAAAGAGAGCGGGTGGCAGGATGCTCAGCTCAACCTTTGCCAACAGCACTACCACAGATGCTCTTCTCACTGTTCCACAAAACAGAAAGGGAAAGGACGTGACCCAACTCATTCTGCAAAGCCTGTACCAAAACTCAATGAAGGTGTAACAGATAAGGCAACAGACAACAATAGACTGTTACAAAGTGAAAGGACAGAAGCTTCAGAAACTAACGAAGGCAATCTCAAAACATCGGAATAAAAGTGAGGGGGAAATATATAGGTATGGACCCACACAAGAGTTTGTGAACAAACGTTCCAGGAAGAACTGCCCCTTCTGCTTAGCCTGCAAGGCTGATTCACTGATGGGAACTTCTGTTGGGTAAAGAACTTGAAGTGTTGCAATTCTAGAGTCAAATTACATTGATCTTGGACTATCTTTGCTCCCCCAGTAGCCTTTCCTGCTCCTCGCTGTCTTTACCTAACTAACATCCTCTGATTAACAGATAAAACCCTTTTGGAATATCCCAACTTAACAAACCTGAGTTTCCACCACCCGAAAGGCTAATCACACCATCAAATATCATTTGTGACCTCTGGCTCAGATTCTCCTGTTTTGCCGTAACCCACCTGTGTAACATTTTGGATGTATTTGAAATGTGCTTTAATTTACAACTTTCTTCATTCCGTTACTACAAAAGCTTCATCAAGCTGTTGTCACACTGAAACATAGATTTTTTTTTTTTGTGGCAACCTAATTTGTGTACCCCAGCCATGCTTTCTTATATTTGGATCCAAAATAAACTATTTTTTGTCCTATTGAGGTGAGAGCTGTGGT
Organism: Arvicanthis niloticus; assembly: GCF_011762505.2. Lineage (NCBI taxonomy): Eukaryota > Metazoa > Chordata > Mammalia > Rodentia > Muridae > Arvicanthis > Arvicanthis niloticus. The sequence goes on from NC_047678.1 coordinate 47,820,266, forward strand.
TTCGCACACGCAAGCCCATAGGCAGAAAGGAGAATTGAAAGCACCCTATTCAAATATTTCAACCTGTGTGCTCTGCTTATCCTGGAGAGTCACCATGCCAGACTTTCATTGAGAGCCAGTCTAGATGGGAGAAATGGCCCACCAGTCCATCCTGATGTTCCCCCCACATAGCTGGAGAATGGGAAATAAGTCTATCAAGAACCCTCAAAGCTCCCACAGTAGCAGGAAATGATAAACACAGTGTGCGAGCTATGCCAGCTATGCAGCAGGACCCTACCTGGAGGCAAGCCTTTTCTTTATCACTGCACACATGCACTCACCACCACCACTTACCACTACCACCATCATCATCAGTCATTTAAAAATCAGCCCAAGGATCATGACATTCTTGAGCTATACCCAGTTCTCCAGGAAAGCACAGGTAAGAGTTTGCAAAGATAGAACACCAATGACTACGTCTCCGCTTCCTCTTGACCTGATGTTCTAGCCCATCAGGTAATGGAGAGCTTCACCCACAGACCCAAAGTGGCCTACCTGGAGTCCATCATAGGTTAGTAAAGATACCTACAAACCCATGTCCTGAGATACTGGGATAGCAGCAGCACAGACAGCATGTGCACCCATGCCTCTGCTAATCAGGTACAGCAAGCCCACTGTGTAACTTGATAAAAGGCAGCTTGGCCAGAACCTGAGGATCCTCTTGCACCATCCTCCAAATGCCCTTTGTCCTTTGACCATCAAGGAAAGAAGTTTTCCCTTATTTGCGGGCTGAGTGTGAAGATCTGGGATACAGCCAACATTCCCACTAACCTGTGTGAGTCAACAAGCCATGACTGGGCCCACGTACTCTTTCCTAGGAAAGAAAGCCCCTCTAATGCACAGAGCTCACGAGTGTGCCATGCAGTTCCCGTGAGAAGTCACTCTTTTCACTATTTTAAACTGATTCCTGAGAAATTAATTAAAACATGGAATATCTAGAAAGTAAGCATTTATGAGTGACAATATTTTCTAGGCTAAATAGCAAATTAAATTAAGTGTTGCCATTTATGGATGATCCTTCCTCCAGCTAATGGTTATACTACTGATTTTTTTCCATAGGCATTAAAACGCTCAGGACATGCAGTAATGCATTGGGATCTTGTCTATTTCACAACAAAATCCTGGGGTTGTATTTTTGTTTGTTTGATTTGTTTCTGGGTACCTTTGATCAACTCTTGTTGAATTATAGATTATCCAATCTTCCCTTTCAGTTTCCTCAAGAGCCACAGGAAGGTGTTCTCAGACGCTTTCTTTTTTTCTTTCTCCTTCTTCAACCAGACATACAACCTCTGCCCAACGCTATTTCTCCATTCTGTGCCCTAAAACACAAAGGAATTCTCCAACATCCTCCCTTCCCGCACAGTTCACTGAAATACAGAGCAAGCCGTACCTCAATCAAAAGCATGCACGAGGATTAAACTGGTGAATAAAATTCTATTTCAGATATGTTCGTCTGCTCAGCATGAGGGGAAAGAGGGTCTGAGCCCGACTTTGTTCTCTGTACTTATTTCTCTGGTGCTGAAAATGGCAGAGGTTTGGAACCAATTCCTGAGGAGAGGTTGGCAGATAATTTAAGGTCACAAAAAAACGTTATTTATGGTCCAGTGTCTTCAGGAACTCCAAGCCCAAGTGTGCATCTATGAGCATCTGCTTCCCTGTGACTCGATGGGGGCCTTCTAAAAATGCTCGGCGCCTCGAGTCCCGTGGACCCCCTAAATATTTCTCACCATCCGGAAAGAGCTGTGCTTGCTTGGCTTAGGTGACCAAGGCTAGCGACGTGCTATGCAAAGACGCACAGATGTGCAAATCACCAAAGAACAGCTCCCTTTTATCGTGTTAAGCGCCAGGTTCGGCAAAACATGAACGTCACGCAGAATATTTCGCCACTCGTACTGAATTGTTTTTAATGTATAATAATTAAAGCAGCAAGTGACTAGCACTGAAATGTACAGATGGCAAATGGAACAGGCCGAGAAGCTATTCTATACATGGTACAGATGAATGTTCAAATGAGCAGAGAAAAGGAACAATGAAAAGCGGATATATTGTTTAATCATTAAATCTATAGCTGTCAATGAGAAACAATGACCTGGAAGTGTTTCCCCCTGAGTGTATCAACTAGCAGGAGGCTTCTCTTGTCTCTGTGATCATGTGACTAACAAAACCATCGGCATAGCCTAGTGCAGAGCTTTTACCTGAGACTCATGGGCAAAGGCTAGATAACAGAGCAAAACTCAGAATTAAAAAAACTCCCTACTTCAACTGGAACAGGAGTGAGGGGTGCTGTTGGCTTGGCAAGCAGCTGCATCTGTCACACCAGTGTTGCCAACTGTGGCAGAAATACCAGGCAAGATCATCCTTCCAGAAGCCTAACAATCGACTTTGTAACAGAGGTGACGGTGCTCTGTGGGACAGATTCTCAACTGTCACTAAACGGAAGTGCTGGCGATAACAACTATAAAGCCAGACAGGAGTCCTATGACGTTATTCTAACCATACCTTAAGTATTTTTCCTTTACTAATCTCTAGTGAAAACTGCTTTGGTGTAGCCGCTGGCAAAAATATATCATGTTTATCTGCCCATCTAGCCTGATTTTGTGTTGTTGTTTGGATTTTTTATTTGGTTTTGGTTTTTGTAATTTGCATCTAGATCCAATCTTTGCAATAAAATTGCTGCTGGCTACTGCGCACAGACAACCTATGCTGAACTCTTGTTGTGATCCTGGCACCACTAAGCACTTTTCAAGAATGGTCCCATGGGTCCTTGTAAATGGTATTATGTATCAATGCCTGTCTTCCCTTTGTGAAGGCAGAAAAACAGCCACCTGCAGGGACCATCTGAGGAAGAAACCATCATGTCTCCAAGGCTATATGAACACAATTTTCCCTGCGTTCTGGTTACAACCAGAATTTTGTCACTAGCTTATGCCTAAACCTTCTTGGGAAAAAAAGTGAAAAGTGTGTTTTTATTCATCAGGAATGAACAGTCCTGTAAGCAAGGTAGAGTGGGGGAAACAGAAGGGGGAACTGGAAGGAAACCTAGAGTTCAAGGCTAGCCTGGGCTATATGGTGAGCTCGATGCCACTCAACCCATGAAGGAAGGGAAACAAAGCAGGGATGGAGACAGGAAAGAAGGAAAGTGCAGAGGGTGTAAGCATTTCATCATTTCCCCATTGCCTTAATGCAATCTTTCTTAAGGAGCCACCATTTCCCTGAGCACTCTAAGTACACACCTGCAAGACGATGAGAATTGTGGTCTTGCACTACAGACAAAGAACGCTGCAGCTGGAAACTATTAAATCACTCATTGAAAATTACTCAATTGAGTGGCTTGGGTTCAAGTCCATCTGACTCAATTCCAGAGCTCATGTACAACACCCTTGCCTCCACTCTGTAGCTTATACTGCTCGACACGCGACTTTATCCCAAAGCCTGTGTTAGTCAATTTTCTCTCCCTCTTAAAGGAGGTAGATCCAGTAAAGTTTCACCAAAACAAGAGAGTTTGCCTTTGAGAACTTTGCTCCTGTGGTGTTGGAAGCTGATAGTGTGCAAAAAAAAATGTAGCAGACTGGAGACCCTGGAAGAGCTGAGGTCACATCTCAAATGCAAGTCATTAGGGCAGCATTTCAGGAAAATAGATGATCTCCATGTAGCAGAGATGAGGGTTATTTCACCTGCAGAAAACTCGGTGTTTTCTCATAAGTCTGTCAACTATTGTGTGAGATCTAACAGTATCATGGAGAATAATCTGCTTCTCTCAGATACGATGATTCCAATGTTAGTCATACCTAACAATCACCTTCTCAGCAACACCTAGACCAGTGTTTAACCAAATTACTGATACCATGGTCTAGACAAGTTATCATATCCAAGTAGCCACCACAATAGGGATGAGCAGAATTCACCAAAATAGCAAATGCACAGCATGAACATGTGACCAATTCCTCAGCCTGCAACCACGACAGACAGTCCTTGTCAGCCAGCACCCCCGCCCTCCAAGGAATTCTCCACAGCTCAGTTCCACTGAAAGAGGAGGAATAATCAGCCAATAACCCAAAGACTATCGTGTAGTGCAGATCCATCACGTGGGTCACCATCCTATGGCCACCAGCAACTCATCTGCCACTCCAGCCCCCTCAAAGGCCTCTCTGAATTTAGCTGGGTTATGTCAGAAAGCCTTTATAAATTAATTTTAAATTAATTTTTCATTAACACGTTTCAGCTCAAAATGGCCAAGCTTAATACTAAATCAGATTCCTTATTCTCTAAGGAAGACATGAGGGCTAACTCAGCAAAACCTCTCTGCATCACCCACCACTCGAGGTGCTACTCGCCTGGCTACTGTTGTTCTTCACATTCAGCCTTTCAGACCTGTGCTGCCTGAAGATTAGCAAGTGTAACCATAGGAAACCACAAATTGTATACAATTGCACTTGATACAAAGATGTGTGTGCCTTCTATAGCATCAATTCATAATTTTAATATTCAAAAGTACTCTCATTTTAAAAAAAAAAAAATGCCAATTATACATTATGTAACATTCAGGATCATTGCAGAAGTTCCTTGACGTGGTTAATTCACAGAATAAGTGTCAAAAAATAGCTTTGCAACTAATCATAAATATACTCCAAAGTAAAAAGAAGACCTATCCTTAGGCTCCTGCCTGTCTTCAAGTCAGGATCCTTGGCTCATGAACACTGGGTGTTCATTACATGCCTTCATTCACTACTCAGAGGTTTGCTCTGTGATGCCAACTTGGCAGTTTCTTGTTCTATAGCCTGACCTGTGATGAGCAGTCCAGTCTCAACTTTGCTCCCCTAGCCTCAGTTCCTTCTGGATGATGGAATGACTTAACCCTTGGGCTTGAATTTCCTCTGCCTGAACTGACAACTCTACAGTCTGGGTCTCCACTGATCAGAGAGACTCTTTCACAGTAGACCAGCACAATAACATAAGCAGTAGCAACAGCGCATTCACAACTGCAGATTACAATGTATGGGCTATGTCCTTTGCATATATCAGCTCACTGAATATTCGTTAGCACTGTATTAAGTAAGTGTGAGATTGTATTCTGCAAAGATTTACCACAGCAATGCATCCTCTCCATCCCATATTCTTTAGAACGTTGCCAACTCTCAGTAAAGAGTTGCTACCCTGTCTCCTTGAAGTTGCCTTAGTTAATACAATGTAGCAAGACAGGACTTCCAAAGGTATGCTACATAAGGTGACATAGCCTTTTTCTCCTTTGTATGCAGCCATCCTACAAGACTTCCAGGCCTTAAAGCAAGTAACATAAAAGGGTTGCAGTGAGCTAAGATCTTACCTGACAGGCAATGTCAATCACAAGTCATCGAATACCGAGCCTTTGATCAAAACCTCTGACATTAAAGTATTCCTGCTAGTGACAGTTCTGGCAGAGCTGAGGCCCTCTGCAGAGCCCACCCTCCAAATGGAAGTCTTGTGACCAGGGTAATAAAGGCTGGTGACCACGCCGTTTAGCCGCTGAGCTCTGCGGCACTTCATTTGCAGAAACAGGTAACCAGTACACAGCTACTGCATGTCATCCTCATTTTTCACACGAGCCTGTGGCCAAGGATCTTCCCACTGGATCCTTACAGATTGTATGTCTTCCCTTATCAAGCCTATGTGGAAAGAATTAGTCCTTATGCATAGCTGCATTTAGTCCTTAAAATGTTCCTCAGCAAGCATCACCTAACCATTCAGATTAGTTAATACATGTGATACATTTTACATAGCTATTAATGTAGCCACATGTATTTTACCCAAGAAATCATACTACCAAAGGGTAAGGTAGCTGACGACATTATTGGAATAAAGGAAAATGGAAAGCTAGTATCAGAAAAGAATTTGCTACTTGGACTCTCCCGTGGATACTTACTTACCAAGAATATACAAAACTGAAAATTTAAGGCTGGGAACAGCAATTTCCAGGAAGCCTGACTCACTTCACACATCTCTAAAGACCCTCTCTGAAGAACATCTTCAGACTGAATATGAGGCTCCTGCCAAGAAGTGAGAGAGCTACCATGGGGGGAAAATGGTGGCATGGTCTAAAATTATACACAAAAGCTGTAACTTTAGATTGATTCCTGAAAGGCTGATGTGTCCCAGATGTTGCCACCTCAAAATGGAGTATGTGGGGGTAAAGGGGGGTGCACTGTAGTTCTTTTAACACAAAAACAAAAAGGTGATCATTAAAGAAAAGATTATGGGTAATAAAATCTGCACAGAAATAAATGAGAACATAAAAACAGAAATTAGTTTTAATGGAAACCGCACCGAGCTGCTCAAGATTCTGCATACCTGTTAAGACTACGGGACTGTGAGCTCAAGGCCACCCTGAGAACCACAGTGAAACCCACAGGAGCTGATATCACTGCTTGAGATTGGAGGAGGAATTTTTCGACCAATTATGCAAGCTGAGCCTCTGATTGAGGTTAAAAACCTAAATAAGATTACAATTCAGTTTTCTATGTGATGGGTAGTCCATCAAGCAGTTTACATGTTTCTCTATAAGTCATGACTGCAATTCTATAAATGGAAAGATTATTATAAATTCTATAACTAGGTCATCTAGGGTTCAGAAAGACCTAGAGACTTCCTTCAAGTCAAATAGCAAGTAACTGGAAAAAGTGTTAAACCAAAATTTCTGATTTCAGTGTCTTAGTTCATATACTAATTTTGAGTATATTTTTAAAAAGGACACTGTATTGATAATTTACATTATAAAATATGGTAGCTTATATTTTTAATAGCTGTGCTGTGTGTGTGTGTGTGTGTGTGTGTGTGTGTGTGTGTGTGTATAATCACCCTTCATAGCTTAGTAAAAACGAGTTTAATGCCTGGATTCTCAAAGTGAGACACCTAGCATATATGATTACATTAATGTTTATTTTCAATGTGATGCATTATGTACTCTATAAATAAAATATTTAATTTTAGTATATAAATTGATTCTAAGTTAAGTCATAATAAAAATTCAAGGCTTGGACCTGAAAGAAATTACATCAATAATCTTTTTACCTTAATTCTATCTTCTTGTGTTTGAAATTTTCAATAATATGTTATTCTGGAATATGAAACCAAGACACTTCTCCCTATTTGTCCATCTGGTTCAGATTACTGTCTGAAAAAAAAACACCAAACCCTGATGAAAATGAACTGGAACAAGGCTACCCCTGAGTTGCAGCTCTCATGTCTGCTGCTGATTCCTGCACCAACTTCAATTCTGTCTCAGAGTCAACTCTGATCAAACAGCAAGCAAGACACTACTGGTCCTTGGTTCAAACCATGGCTGTCCTCCAAGTGGCAATGTCCTCCTGCACCTTAATTTTACCCCCTGAAATGAAGGACTTTGCCAGCTCAGGTCGTTGTGATTTGAATAAGAATGCCCACCATAGGCCATTATACTTTAATGCTCAGTCATCTGGAGTAGCACCACTTGAGAAGGATTTTGAAAAATGGGGTACACAGCTAAACAAACTCAACTGAGGAATACCTAATGGCCAAGAAGCACCTTAAGAAATGCTCAGCATCCTTAGTCATCAGGGAAATGCAAATCAAAACAACCCTGAGATTCCACCTCACAGGAGTTAGAATGGCTAGATCAAAAACTCAGGTGACAGCAGATGCTGGCGAGGATGTAGAGAAAGAACACTCCTCTATTGCTGGTGAGGTTGCAAGCTGGTACCACCACTCTGGAAATCAATCTTGGCAGTTCCTCAGAAAACTGGACATTAATATTAACCTGCGGAACAGCTATACCACTCCTAGGAATATACCCAGAAGATCCTCCAACATATAACAAGAACACATGTTCCACTATGTTCATAGTAGCCTTATTTATAATACCAGAAGCTGGAAAGAACCCAGATGTCCTTCAAAAGAGGAATGGATACAGAAAATGTGGTGCATTTACATGATGGAGTACTACTCAGATATTAAAAACAATGAATTCATGAATTCTTAGGCAAATGGATGGAATTAGAAAATATCATCCTGAGTGAGGTAACCCAGTCACAAAAGAACACACATGGTATGTACGCACTGATAGGTGGATATTAGCCCAAATGCTTGGAAGACCCAAGAAACAATTCACAGACCACATGAAGCTCAACAAGAAGGAAGACCAAAGTGTGGATGCTTCAGTCCTTCTTAGAAGGGGGAACAAAATACTCAAGGGAGGAAATACAGAGACAAAGTGTGGAGCAGAGACTAAAGGAAAGGCCATCCAGAGACTGCTCCACCTGGGGCTCCATCCCATGTACAGACACCAAACCCAGACACTATTGCGGATGCCAAGAAGTGCTTGCTGACAGGAGCCTGATATAGCTGTCTCCTGAGAGGCTCTGCTAGAGCCTGACAAATAGAGAGGCGGATGCTCGCAGACAACTATTGAACTGAGCATGGAGTCCCCAATCAGGAGTTAGAGAAAGGACTGAGGGGGCTGAAGGAGTTTGAAAACCCATAGGAAGAACAACAATATCAACCTACCAGACCCCGCCCCCAGAGCTCCCAGAAACTAAACTATCAACCAAAGAGTACACATGGAGGGACCCATGGCTCCAGCTGCATATGTGGCAGAGGATGGCCTTGTAGGACATCAGTTGGAGGAGAGGCCCTTGGTCCCGGGAAAGCTGGATGCACCAGTGTAGGGGAATGCCAGGGTGGGGAGGTGGGAGTGGGTGCGTGGGTGGGTGAGCATCCTCATAGAAGCAGGGTGAGAGAGGATGGGTAGGGGGTTTCCAGAGTGGAAACTGGGAAAGAGGATAACATTTGAAATGCAAATAAATAAAATATTCCATTAAAAAAAAAAAAAAGCAAGTGTGTTGGAGGAAAGCCCAAGCCAGTGTCTCTCTTCCTGCTGCCTGAAGATCCAGATACAAACTCTCAGCTAATTCTCCAGAACCACGTTATTAGTCTCCCTGCCTAATATAATGCTCCTCACCATAATGATAACGGATTAAACCTCTGAAACCATAAGCAAGCTACAATGAAATGCCTTCTTTTATAAGCACTGGCACAGCCACACTGTCTCTTCACAGCACCAGAACACTGACTAAGACACAGGTCTATCTCCCAGCCTAGGATGCAGCTAGAGAAGGCTATGCCAGCCCTCTGGCTACCTGATATGGGATTCTGTTTGTACGAGTGTTTCAGTAATCAGAAGATGGAGATGCCGTCATAAATGAGAGACACGAGTCTGTTCCTGGTATCTAAGGAGTAGCCTTAGAGCTACCACACAGCTTTCTCTCTGACTGTAGAGGGCCTCGGTACAAGGTCGCCTGTAAGCAGCAGGGTGAGAACCATCACGTGGTCTGTATTTGAATGAGAACACTGAACGGTGAGCATTCATTGGTCCATTCATTCATGCATCCATCAGATGCCAGGACTCACTCCGTAACAAACAGGACGGTAAGGAGTCCCAAAGCACTGTGCTCCCCTTTGATACATCCCAGAGCATCAACCATTGCTTAGAGAGCTATTAACATGCTCACACTTAAAGCACACCCCTCAGATTTTTGTTTCACAAACCTGTAATTTGAGCCAGAGCTTCCCTGGTGGTTTTAGTGTGTCAGCAGCAGACAAACCCCTGAGCCACAGCACAGAGGGCAACTGGGTAAGCTGGACATGAACTAAGAGGTAAATTACCTATGATCAAATCAAAGTCCTGACCTTTTCAGAGGGTGGTGTGTATGTGTTTGTATGTATGTGTTTGTGTGTGTGTGTGTGTGTGTGTGTACAGGTATGTATATGTGAATGCATTTGTGTATGTAAATACAGGTATGTGTGAGAGAGAGTGTGTATATGTGAGAGAGTACAGGTATGTGTGAGTGTAAGTGTGAACAAAGGTATGTATGTGTGTGTGTTTAAGTGTGACTACAGGTGTGTGTGAGTAAAAGTGTGTGTCAGTGTGTGAACAAATGTGCATGTGTGAATACAGGTGTTTGTATTTGTGAGTGTATGTGTGTACACAGGTATGTTGCTTGAGCACAGGTGTGTTTGAGTACGGGTATGTGTAAGTGTGTAAATACAGGTGTGGGTATGCAGTTGTATGTATGCAGGTGTGTGTGAGAAAGTGTACTGTAAGTGTAAGTACAGGTGTGTGTGAGAGAGTGTATATGTGTGTGAGTGCTGGTGTGTGTGAGTGCACTTGTGTGTGTGCACGTGCACAGGTGTGTGTGAACATGTACGTGGATGAGTGAGTTCACATGCCCATAAGTGAAGGACAGATAGAGGACAGTCTCTACTGCCATCCACAGGAACAGGATTCATCTGGAAGAGGCGGGTTCTCTCACTGAGCTAGTTGCTACAGTTAGATGAGGTAGAGAGCCCAAGGCTTCCTTCTGTGTCCATTTTCTCTGCATGGCATCACATGCACATATCCTCATAGCTGAGTTCTTGACAGAAGTTCTAAGGACTAAACCCCGGCCCCATGTCTGTAAGGAAAGTGCTGTACTGACTGAGACACCCTCCCACACCAACCCTTAGGATATTTACTCTACATACACACATAGAGATATGCTACGTCTCCTGGGTTTTCTCCTACCTTTTGGTAAGGCCCACCTCAGCTTCGCTTAGAGAGAAGAAAAAGCTGTCTGCCTGTGCTTGAGGTGCGTCTTTAAAGGAAGCCTAGCACACCTTTGTCCTGTCCTAGTAATAACAGTTGTTATTGAAAGAAATTTACCTCTATCTGGGCCAGAATGAGGAGCCAGATCAGACATGCCTGCTCCAATTAAAGATGTCTCCTTCTTGAGGCATCTTTATGGCTTTTCAAAGGTGAAAGTGACCATTTCTTGGGTCTGGGATATGTCTCCGTGGTAGAGTGCTTGCCGAGCATGCACAAAGGCCTGGGTTAACCTCAGTATCCTTTATTCAAACAGTGTACTTCCTCATAAGGTACATCTATGTACCTAAACAGACATAATGAAAAGGACTCTTGGTCATTTCTCCTCCCATTTTCCCATCCCCCACTCTAGCATTCAAATAGTGCCTGGCTGTGCTAGAAGGCCAGAGAAGAGGATTTTCTAGATCACAAACCTTTTTTTTCACCCTTCCACAGAACCACCCTCTCAAAGGGAATCAGATCCGAGCTAAGGCTGCTACCACTCAACAGAATTAAGCCAATGTCCCTTTCGATCCCCTTTACCCTTTGACCTTCTAACAAAGAATTCTAAACTCTAGTGCCCTCTTTATGAAAACTCCACTGTCCACTGACTAGTAGATTATAGGATTCATAGAAGATAAGCACTTTACCGAATAAATAGTGAATTTATCAAAGGTACGTGCCCACATACACGTAATACTACACACGGATTTGGGTCCCCCTGATTGTCTAGCTCTAGCCCCACCACAGCCGCTATTTTCTCTCCTTTAGGACACGTGACTTTCACTGACAGGTCTGATCCTTGATAAGGTGGGTGGAAGAGAGGTTATAATCCATAGTCTTTTTGAAAAGTTCAGCCCCCTGCAACTAGCATCACGTTCCAGGTACAAACAAAATAAATGGCAAGGTGAATGACGCTTTAAAATCTGACCTCTTTGATGTACATTCTTATTGGAGTAAAATAACATATTTATTGACTTTTATAGCATGATCTCATCGTGTGGGAAAATAATGTATTCTGAACTATAGAGAACTTCAGTCTAGTTAGGGGTGATTAAAACCTCACTGATGACGCTGCAGTGAGCGCATGATTTTATTTTTATGAAAATGTACAGTTACGAAAATGTACTTGTGGTGACCCACGTCTTTAATGGGATGCATTTGGAGAGGCTTGGAAGGAAGTGGATCTCTGAGTTCAAGGTCAGCTTGACCTACATTACCAGTTCCAGTGATGTATGATAAGACTTTGTCTAAAAAGGCAGAGAGGAGAGAAAGGCAAAGATTACCTAAGAATGCTATAAATAAACCCCACGAAGCCAAAAATAACATCTCTTATCCAACACGAGAAGTGGATTGCAAAGAGGTATTCTATCCAAATACCAAACAGACCACCACATTCACCCTGGAAGCAATACTAATCCAGACGCTGTGTTTATTTCTCGAGAACCATAAGGGACTGTTTGTCTAAGTTTGAAAAAAAATACATTCTTAAGGGAATTGGATAAATCATTTCACATTTGTCTGCTTCTTTCAGCAAATAAATCCTCTGTAACCATGAGGAACGTAGAGAAGCTCCGCAGCCGCTGGTTAAAGGAAGTTGCAGACATCCTCTTAGCGGAAGTCATTCCTTGCTGTAGCAATCCGTGCGGCCCCTTTAGCACTCAGCAGACTTTCCCATAAGTCTCCCTCCCTTACTCTGTGTTGATCGTCTCTTGTGTTCATCCCCATGATGAAAGGTTTGTACTGAGAAAGAAGATGCTAGGCCTCTAATCATGTCGCAGGTGGTCGTTTAGAACAGGATGAGAAAGAAGACTCAGCCATGTAGCAAGTAGACATTTCTAAACATTGGTCCTCTGCAAATCCCGTAGAGAGGCCTGCGTGATTATCTCACCACTGCCACTGTGTCTGTTTCTCCCTAAGAGCATGCGCATTGGGCCAAAGATCATGTTCAAAGAATAGTTCCTAAGAATGTGTGAGTGGCCAGGATACAAGGCCACAGTATGGAAATTAGTTCTCAAACAAACCGATGGGTACCGGATGAGTAACAGTGACTTGATATACAAGTTTGCTTAACTCAGTATGAAGTATTGGAAACATGGGGTATGGCGTCCTCATCGGAACAACGACTGTGCACTGCTCAGTGTTCTTAAGAGTTCATCCCTGCGCCTAAATACAGTCAGCGTTTAAATTTAGACAAGATCAGAATTACTCAGATCAGCGAGATAGCCATCTGCTTTCAAGCATGCAGCTGGTAGCCTTTAAACAGCAGCTTTTCGTAATTCATAACTTATTCATCCCAAGATGCGCTCAGACATCTGCCTTATCATCAATTCAGCTTGGCGAGGCGTTTTGCTTTAAAGTTTCATAACGTCTACTCAGGTAAGCAACTTTCCTAAGATTAATAAAAATCCACACTGTTAGATGTTCTCCCTAAAGTAACAGTGACAGCAATAGCTACCGTTCTGTCTACTGTACCCGCCACCCCACCCCACCCTCGGTTTTACTGGCATGCAACAGTGACAACAGCTACTATTTAGTCTACTGTCCCCTGGTTTTACCAACATGCATTAACCAGGCTCTGTTGGCTGCATCAGCTTGCATTTCCAACTTCTCATGCTTGGAGGCTTTGTAGTCTTTCCTCTAGATGACCCTAAAATATATCATAGATTGCTGTGAATTACGTAGTGGAACACCAGAAGCCAGTCCTTTTATCCCTGTCAGTGTGTATTACCTCACCTCTCTTATCTGCCCCTCCCTTCCTCTGCAGTCACAGTGTTAACTCGGATCAACATTGTTTAGCTATACCAGAGAGGGTATTGTCGTTTTGTGTCTGATTCACTTCACATTAAAGGATGTCCAGCTGCATTGACTAGGTGTCATTATTTATGACCAAATAATACCCACTGTGTCGGGGCAGTGTTCTCCTTCGCCATTCTTCCATTGATGGACATCTAGGTTGGTCCCATATCTTCTCTATTTTGCAAAGTTGACACACTGACTTTATTTTCATCACTGCTCTGGGAAACACACATTATGATCTTTCTTTCATAACTGAGAAAGTGAACAAGATTAAGTAATGTACTCACTAGCATTAAGGACAGAGATGGCAGAGGATACATCTGTTCTCAAATTCAGATTTCTGCAATAAACAATGCAGCCCTCCTGTTGCAATGTCTACCTACCCAGAGCTGAAATATCTTTATCATAGGGCTATGGCCTGTGACATTTATCCTCAGTCCTGGAAACCTTCAGGTGGGCCTTCATTCATGGGAATGCCCTGTGTACATTGATTGATTCATTTACTCTGCTGGACAACTTAGGAGAGTCTCAGCTACCCAATCGTCTCTCCATCATTGACAACAGCAGCTGGGGAGATGAGGGATCTAGAGAGTGTGTAATGACAGTCTTCTTCTATGCAATCTGAAAGTAGAGATACTGTCTACTCAAACATGGGAGGAGTGTTTAGTTTAATACATAGAAGATTCTCTGTGAATAAAAACCAATTAGGTTATATCTAACACACCTACACACACACATTAAAATTTTAAGGGCCAGTGAAATAATTCAACAGGTAAAAAGTACTGGCTTCCAAGCCAGTGCTGACTTTGATCCTCAGAGCTCACATGGCAGCAGAGAGAAAGAATGGACTCCCCTGGCATGTGCATACAGAGAGAGAGAGAGAGAGAGAGAGAGAGAGAGAGAGAGAGAGAGAGAGAGAGAGATTATCAAAATAAATACAATGGATGCAAAACCTTTCACAAACTGCTGTCTCCTGTTTGCTCCATAACGTGCTTCATGAGAAAAGAAAGTAGACCCTCCTTCAGGTTCTAAAAGAGGTCCAGGCTTCTAAACCTCACATTTGTTATCTGGAGTAAATGAAAATAATAACATCTTTTGTTCCACCTTTTAAATAAGTAATATGTGGAAGACAGCTGAGAGGCATTAAATGCTGATAGCAGTACATTGGATAAGCAGCCATTGCAAAAAAAAAAAAAAGATGTGAGGATAGTGTTTTGAAGAAATTTGCTCATGAAGACAGAAACTAGAATTTTCACATAAAACATTACCATTTATTTTGTATGATGGTAATGTTTATTTTCTTCATTTTGGTTAGCTAAAATTATAGCAACATAAATTTCCAAATGATCAGATATAATTTAAAAGATAACGGAGAAGTAGAAAATATGGTAACTATTGAAGAGCTGTATCTAGGGCAGTTAGTAACCAATTTAAGTCACCTTTGAGATGGTAGACCTGATTAAAACAAAACCAGCAATCCCCTGTGCCCAATACACCCACATTGAATATGACTTTTAAAAAGCTAACTTAAAAGTAAAGTGAATTCAGTCGTGATGGTGCACACCACTCAGGTGGGAGACTGAGGCAGGAGGATTTCAAGTTTGAGGCTAGCCTGTGTAGCCTGGGGAGATCCTGCTCTCCACTCAACAAAACAGAAAGTTAAAGGATGAAAAGCTACAGTTACTTTGCATTACTGACCACAATCCAACCAGAGAAAGCCTTGCAGACAATGAATTGGTAATTATGTGACCACAGCTCTAAAAGGAAACAGTTGCACCTTTTATCACATTTTTTGTCAATGAATGAACACATAACCTTGGTTTATATTTTTCCTCAAAGACACAGTGTTTCATATGTACTATCTCATTAATGTTGAGCTCACATCCAACAGCACCACAACGCACACCTGGAACAGAGCTTCTGAAGAACATATTTTATCTCTGTAAGTTTGCAAAGGCCACACTGCACCTGAGCACAAGGTTTAGGAGTCATTTAAACACTCAGGTCCCCAGTAAAAACTGCAATGATGGAGAAAGCTCTCCTGAGTACAGGATAAGAGCTGAAAAGCCGGGGACATCAACCATGGCTGGGGATGGACTGTCAGGTGGCTCACCTCCATCACCATTTTCTTGCCAGCCTCCACATGGTGGCTAACTCTCAGAGCTACAGTTCCTGGGAATCCAGTGCCCTCTCCTGAGCTTCATAGGCCTGCATGTAAGTGGCAAACATGCAGAACAAACATTCATACATATGAAATAATGGTAAGTACATTTTTTAAAGAAGAAAAATTTTAAAGTAGAAAATCTACAATTTTTATGACAGGCATTATTGTACTGGTGATCAATAGATCAATAGACTGCGTATCAGCTAGGACCAGAACAGACTCATTGAGTCACAATGACAACTGTACAACATCACATCTCTTGCAGAGCAGAGAATGCTTATTTTCAAGTGTGTGAGAGATATTCTATGAGATAAAACACATTGTGGGTCATAAACATCTCACCAAACTTTCACATCTGAAATAAGGTCTTTTTTTTCCTTTGATTATAATAGAATTAAACTAGAAAGAAAACAAGAATAAATTAGAGACTCCTCTGATGGCTGGAAATTAGGCAACACACTCCTAAATCAAGATTCTGAAAAGAAATCGAGGAAGTAATTCTAGTCAAAATATCTACATTAAAAAAAAAAAAGAATGCCCTCATTTTTAATAGCTGAATAGTATTCCGTTGTGTAAATGAACCACATTTCCTGTATCCATACTTTGGTTGAGGGACATCTGGGTTGTTTCTAGCTTCTGGCTGTTACAAATAAGGCTGCTATGAACATGGTGGTATGTTTGGGGTGTCTTTTGGGTATATGCCCAGTAGTGGTATAGCTGGGTCTTTAGGTAGTACTATGTCCAGTTTTCAAAGGAACCGCTAGATTGATTTCCAGAGTGGCTGTACCAGTTGCAATCCCATCAGCAATGGAGGAGTGTTCCTCTTTCTCCACGTCCTCCACAGCATGTGCTGTCACTTGAGTTTTTGATCTTAGCCATTCTGATTGGCCTGAGGTAGAATCTCAGAGTCGATTTGGTTTGCATTTCTCTGATGACTAAGGAATTTGAATATTTAAGTGCTTTTCTGCCATTCAAGATTCTTCTGTTGTGAATTCTCTGTTTAGCTTTTTACCCCATTTTTTAAATTTGATTATTTGGTTCTTTGGAGGTTAACTTCTTGAGTTCTTTATGTATTTTGGATATTAACCCTCTGTGGGATATAGGGTTAGTGAATTTTGCAGGCAAATGGATGGAACTATAAAATACCATCCTGAGTGAGGTAACTCAGACCCAAAAGGACATGCATGGTGTGTTCTCACTAATTAGTGGATACTGGCCAAGAAGTACAGAATAGCTAAGATACAACCCACAGACCATAAGAAGTGTAACAAGCAGAAAGGTCCAAGTGAGGATGCTTCAGTTCCACTTAGAAGAGGTAAGAAAATAATCACAGGAGACAGAGGTGGAGAGGGACCTAAGTGGAAGTGGGGAGGGGAAGCAGATGGAGAAACAGGATCACATATGAGGTGGAGGGGGGGTGAGACAGGAGAGAAGCCCAGAAGGCCAAGAGAATGAGTGAGGATAAGCAGCATGGGGGAAGGGGAGATAGGGAAACCTCTAGAAAGTACCAGAAACCTAGGAGGTGAGAGGCTCTCAGGACTCAATGGGGGATAACCTTAGCCAAAATGCTCAACATTAGGGAGAGGGAATTTGAAGAGTCCACCTCCAGTAGATAGACAGGGCCTCAAGCGGAGTGACAGGGTTACCAACCCACTGTCAAACTTTCTGACCCAGAACTGTTCCTGTCTAAAAAACACTGCAGGGACAAAAATGCAGAAGAGATTGAAAAAAAGGTGGTCCAAGACCAGCCCAACTTGGGATCCATCTCATGGAGGGAAGGAAGGAAGAGGTGTCTTCTGAGAGGCCCTAGCAGCAGCTGACTGAGACAGAACCACTGGACTAAAGTGGGAGAAGACACGATTAATCCTCAAGAGACTTGAGGCTCCAGGGAAGAAGGAGGCCTGGGCATCGTGGAGGCAAGGGGGAGGGGGATGGGATAAGGACCTGTGAGAGGGGAGACGGGGAGGGGGACAACTGAAATGTAAATAAATAATATTTAAAAAGCATGCCAGCAAATGAAGTAGCTGGGGACGTGAATGATCTCTATGATAGAAATCATAAACCCTGGTGAGTGAGATGGAGAGACACTCCTTTTCACAGATTAATTACTACCATCCCCGTCTGAAATGATAAACAATGACAATGACAATCTTTACCTAGCTAGAAAAAAATCACTTCAACAAGATATTAGGCCATAAAGGTCTGGAAGAGCAAAGAAATTCTAAACAAAAGGACATGCATTGCACTATCTGGTTTTAAAACACGTTACAAAACTATCATCATTAAAAGAGTGTGGTTGAAAGCTGAGGCAAACTGTCCCTAAATATGGCCCACAGAATTCAAAAGCAACAGGAGCAAAACCAGAAAACTTCTGGTGCAGTGCAGGAAGCAGCCAGCAAAATGGGCTGCAGAGGGAGCCTGGAAGAGGGTGGCTGCAGACCACTCATAAAACCAAAACCAATGTCCAGAATAAATCAGGAATTTTTAAAATTCAACAATGCAAACAAAATGCTTTTAAAATTGTACAATGATATAAATATACCTTTCACAAAAAATAAATGCAAATGGTTGACAAATCTACAATATTGGGCATTGTTAGTCATCAAGAAACGGAAATCAATACCACAGCAGTATGCCCAGCCCACCCACCCAGTTAACAAAAAAATGCAACAGAGCAAGTGCAGACACCCTGTGGAGAACAGTGTGCTCACCTTACAATACGAACACAAACTAATACACCATCATGGAAAGCATTTGGGATGTTGCTCAAAAACCCAGCATAGGTCCTCCATAAACCTCACTTCTGGGTACAAATGAAAAGGAAATAAAATCAGCAGAGCAAACAGATGTGTGTGTGTGTGTGTGTGTCTGTGTGTGTCTGTGTGTGTCTGTGTACATATATGTGTGTGTATGTATGTATGTGTATATGTGTGTGTGTGTGTCTGGACATATATGTGTGTATACATATATGTGTATATGTATGTGTATATATGTGTGTATGTATGTGTACATATATGTGTGTGTATGTATATATATATGTGTGTACATATATGTGTATGTATGTGTACATATATGTGTGTGTAGATATGTGTGTACACATATGTGTATGTATGTGTATATATGTATATGTACATATATGTGTATACATATGTATATATACATATATGTATATATACACATATACACACACACACATACACACACACACATACACACATACACACATACACACATATACATGAGCACTAGTCACTACAGCCAAGATATGGAGTCAGTCTTAGTGCCCATCAACAGATGAGTGAATAGGAAAAATGTGGGGCGGGGCAGGGAGGGGGGGGAGAATATTATTCAGCCAACAAAATGAATGAAATCTGTCATTTGCAAGAAAATCTATAAAACCGGAAGACACTCATTTTAAGTGAAACGAGACAGACACAGGAAAAAATTAGCATATGTCCTCTCTCCAATGCAGAAGCTTAAGGACTCAGTCTAAACAGAAAATAATGTAGTGATGAATTACGTCCGTGAAGGGTGAGTCTGGACAATGAGAACCACAGCACAGCTGAAGAGATGGCATTGCTTCCTGTGCTCTGCAGCACCATGGCACCGGCTGTTGCTCACAGTGGGGCTGGTGGTAGCTCACAATGAGGTTAGCTATCAGCCACAGGAGCTTGTTGTACATCTTAAAAGAAGAGAGGAATTAGGGCTTCAAACCTAAGGAAGCCAGAGGGAGGCAGAATTGATGACTTCCCTGGTGTGATCAGAGTGTGCTACAGCACGTGCAGAAGCAACATTCTGCACCCCTCCCCCAGACATGCACAGCTGTTACATGTTAACCAAAAAACCCCAAAATTCATGAGAGAATTTTTCCAGCACCCCAGGCTGCCCTGAAACTTTCTATGGCCTGGCCAAGAAGGTCTAGACCTTCCTGCCTTAGCCTCCTGGGTACAAAGCATAGGTTTCCTACCACGAGTGAGTGAGAGTAACTTTAAAAAGCAACTTAAAATAGATTATAGACATAAAATTATAAAACTCATAGAGGAAACATGGGAGAAAGAGTCTTGAAGGCCTAAGCAAAAGTTCTTAGATGTGTCATAAAAAATATAACCTATTCAAAGGCACGAGCTCCACTAAAATTAAAAACATTCAGCTTTAAAATGGTTTTGAATGAATGAAAAAAAAAAAGCAGCAAATATCATGTATCTGTGAGATATAAGGAAATCCGCAAACCTAACGTCAAGGAAGCAAATATTCTCCTAATAAATTGACAACGTGTTTGAACATATACATCAAGAAAATAGAGACTCAGCAAATAAGCTCGTGAAAAACTATCCACGGGCTGGAGAGATGGCTCAGTGGTTAAGAGCACTGACTGCTCTTCCAGAGGACCTGAGTTCAATTCCCAGCAACCACATGGTGGTTCACAACCATCTGTAATGAGATCTAATGCCCTCTTCTGGTGGGTCTGAAGACAGCCACGGTGTACTCTCATATTCACATAAAATAAATAACTCTAAAAAAACAAGAAAGAAAGAAAGAAAGAAAGAAAGAAAGAAAGAAAGAAAGAAAGAAAGAGAGAGAGAGAAAAGAAAAATTATCCACAAATGAGCAGCAAATGTTTTGGTAGAAAAACATGCCGACAACTGAGTTCAGTCTCCTGGATCCACATGGCAAAAGGAGAGAACCAACCAAACCTACTCCTGCAAATGATCTTCTGACCTTCATTTGTGTACTGTGGCATGCATACTGCATACGTGCACATGCACATACATACAGACACATGCCCATGTACACACACATACATACACACACTAAGAAAGATACACAAATGTAGCAAATTATTTAAGGGCCATGGCCATTGATCTTCAAGGAAAGGTAGAATTAGAATGACAGGGATGAGGAGATGAGGACTCCTCACGGATTGATGGTGGCCTTGAAAATAAAACTGTTTTCAAGAGAGCAACTGAGGATTAGATCTCCTATAAGCCCCAGCAATCAAGGTTGGTGTGTGTCCTCTAAATGAATAAAATCTAGACATGTACACATGCACCTGTGAGTATTAGCACAACCTTATACACAATCTCCTCAACTGGAAGTAGCCTAAGTGTCTTTCAGTGGGGGAAGGCATAAGCTACTTTAGATATGGACAAAGGGTTCAACAGCAAACACCAGTGAGCTCTTGATGCTCGCCACCGATCATGCTGAGGGGAAGAGAGAGTCTCCAAAAGGGACGTGCTGCGTATCATGATTTGATTGTTATGGCCCATAATGGCTATTTCTGCTTGTCGACTTGACTATATCTGGAATAAACTACAATCCAGAATTGGTGGACTCATCTGTGATCCAGATCTGAAGGCTGGAAGACACAAGTTTCTGACCTGGACCTGGATCTTGACATGGAGAACTTGAGGCATAGTGGCTATGAAAAGCTTAGGCCCAGGCAAGGTAGTACAGGCCTTTAATCCCAGGAGACTAAGGCAAGGAGATCTCTGAGTTCAAGGTCAACCTGGGACAAAACAAGTCCCAAATCCAGGCATGGTGGTACACACCTTTAATCTGGGCCACACCTTCTGCTGGAGACATTGGAAGAAGGAAGATTTGCTCTTCTTCGATGCTTGCATTTACTTACTAGCACGTCTTCCTGCAGAAGATTAGCTAAAACAACCAGCCTCATGGGACTGAGCAACTACTAGATTCTTGGACTTCCCGTTCACAGCTGACCTTTATTGGGGAGTTAGATTAAGTCATCACAGTAAATTCCTCCAATATAGAGAGACATTCTGTTAAGTTCTGTGACTCTAGAGAACCCTGAATAATACAGGGCCCAACACTCATCTGCTAAAGTCCAATTCCCTACAATGAAAGTATCAAGAAGTGAGCAGGTCACAGGGGTGTGCCTTCATGAGTGACACCAGCTCCATTACGAAAGATCTACAGGAGACTCTCATGTTCTTCCATGTGAAGTCATGAGAGGGTGCTGTCTACAGGGCACCTTCTGTACCAAACTACAACACTTTGGTCTTGACCTACCCAGCCTCCAGCTCTGTAGGAAATGATTTCTGTTGTTTAGGCAGCCACATGGTCTGTGGTATTTTGATCGTGTGCCATCAGTGGCTAAGGCCCAGCGTGATTTCATTTGTACGGAATCTGACATTCTGAACCGAGCAAATGGTTAGGGGTGTGGAACAGATCTGTGATCAGAGCACGTAAGGGGGAGGGAAGACGTTGACAGAAAAGAATAACAAAAGAACAAAATGTTAGTGTGTTAAAGATGCTCTCTAGTGACTACATGAGGCTATGTATGTTTTTAAATTCATGAATTATATGCAAAAACTGAATGCAGTGTATGCAGACTTTAAAGAAATGAATGGGTTTTTGTTTTTGTTTTTGTTTTTGTTTTTTGGGTTTTTGGTTTGGTTTGGTTTGGTTTGGTTTGGTTTGGTTTGGTTTGGTTTTTCGAGACAGGGTTTCTCTGTGTAGCCCTGGCTGTCCTGGAACTCACTCTGTAGACCAGGCTGGAACTCAGAAATTTCACCTGCCTCTGCCTCCCAAGTGCTGGGATTAAAGGCGTGCGCCACCACTGCCCGGCCGAAATGAATGCATTTTTAAAAGACTACACTTATAGAAAAAAATGTAAAGTTAGAAGATTATAAACTGACAGTTAAGATGGTCTGCTATATAATTTACTCATCACTTTCTTGGGATTGATAGATTTATATAAATGTATAAAGGCTATCTTTTAATAAATACTTTCTTAAATATATTTGATCACTTTGGAAACACTGGTGTTGAATGCTCTCCAAACCAAGCCTAAACATCAGGGTCTGTCTATCTAATGGCTTGCAATTACACCATTTTTTTGTCTTTATGAAATCCTCATTATTATACCTTACCTGATTTATGTGCACAAGAGAAGACCTTTTTGTTGGTACAGGATCTCAGTTGAAGCAAATCCAACTGAGTCAAGTATGTATTAACCACATTCACGGGAGAGGGGAGTTTAATCCCTGAGATATATGGTTCTCACCGGGGGAAGCAGATTGGACCAGAAATAAGGGAACTTGTTTCCACTTCTCTGCTACGTTTTTAATCCTTACTAATGTGGGCACTCTTTAGTCAAATACAAAATGGCAGTGAAAGGACTTGAACTTGTGCGTGTATCTTTTTTTCTCCTTCCTGGAATCCAGGCAAGAAATACACTCGGCTACATTTTACCAACTTTCATACAAATGACCAGTGGTCTTTCTCCCTTCTTCCACTTTGGCTTTGTTTATAAATAGATAAGATTCCCCTACTCCAAACACCAACAACACCACATGGGAAGTCCAGGAGTACCCCACTCCAAACACGAGCAATACCACATGCGAAGTCCAGAGATCTCACAGTACTTTTCCACTCCTAAGTGGTAACTGTTGCTATGTTCCTCACAGATAAATAATGTAGGCCAGTTTAACATTACAAATGGAAGCAAAGTAATTTCTCCATACTGGTTTATCAGCCTTGTCCTTAGGCCTGGCCATTTACACTTATGAAGCTTTTCAAGTTGCTCTGGAAACATTTGGCCTTCAGTTTGAGGAGACAATAACAGGAGAATGGAGAGGTTTGGAGAAAGAATCATAAATCCTCATTTACCCATGAGACCCAACTTGGTTAAATCTCTGTTTGAGGGTACCTAGTGAGTTCTTGCTGAAACATTGATTTGCCTTGCTGCTCAACCAACTGCTACCTTTGTGTAACCACTACGGAAGGTACAAGAAATGACCAATAGAATTCAGATCCAAATTCTTTAAAAAAAAAAAAAAAATTAACAGTCATGGCCCCTTACCCTGGAGAATTTTTAAATTAATTTTTCACAAAATTAAAATTCTTATAAGTTACAATGTCTATTAATCATGTAAAAGAAAGGAAAGATGTGGAATTTAGTTTTCTATTCTAGTCAAACCAAGAAAGACTACTCAAAGCTCTGGCCCAAGCACAAAGCCTTGTTTCTTACAAAGCATAAATACCAAGACACGGGAATGTAGATGTGTTCTATAGCAAATGGCAAGAGTGGCTTCCAACTAGGGTTATATAAAGCTTCATTTTGGTGCTCCCCCATTCCATTGCATTTCTAGACTGAAAGTAGTTTTGCTTTTCACCTTTGCCTTTGAGGTAAGCAGAGAACCATTTAAACACAGGTCAATCTGCAAACGCAAGGCCAGATCTAAACCTATGGCCCCTATTTACTGCCATGAAAATCCAGTAAGAACACAATACACATGGGAAGAGTTTTATGAACAAGCTGGTTGTTAGATTATAAGTACTCTTAGCCCACAAGTCTCCCTCCTGTGTATTAGGTTAACTCGGAGGAAGGCAATGGGAAAGAATTCCTAGTTTAGAGTGGTCTGGAAGAATAATAGATTAGGAATGAGAAGACAATAACAAAATTTTAACAGAGATTTTAAAAAAAAATCACCGTTCCAGTTTTCTTTCAGAATGATGTAACCACGGAGATTAGAAAACATGAGAATAGACACGGTGATAAGCCGACAATATCTTTAGCACCCGAATACTTATGATTTTCAAGAAACTCTCGAAATTTGGAGAGGGGTGGCTCACTTCACAGGTTTCAGTGCCTGTCATATCCAGATCAATTTCTAAATATTCTTTAGCAGGTATGAATCATAACTATTTCCTCCACAGCCACAAACAGTATCTACACAAACTTCAAAGTGAGATGGGAAGGTCTATTCCTGTTGGAATTCTGAGCCACTTGAACCCAGACAGCCGGAAATGGTCTAAGTTCATGTCACTGCCCTCCACCCTTCATTTGTAGGGAAATTGTCTAGATTACAACTCCCACGACTCAGCACTAGACACAGCTCCACCTCCCACCTCTGTAGCTGGGGTGTGTCTCCTCAGAGAAAAGACTCCGAGGACTTGGAGAAGAGGCAGAGTCTAAAGCCAAACAACTTCAGCTCTGCCTCCCAGGAAGCGGTAACTTTGCTCACACCACAGGGCCTTTGAGTCAGAGGGAGTCAAGAGCTGGGAGTGGTTTAAGCCTATTCTGAGGACTGAGAAGTGCTGCTTTCCAACAAGCTGACCTTGCAATGACTGTCTGACACAGACAGGACCTCCACCTCACTTCCCTTAAAGTTATCTGTTTTTGAAAGAGAACAACATTCCTCTAAGGCAAGGGTTCTCAACCTTCCTAATGCTGTAATCTTTTGATACTGTTCCTTATGTGAATGTAAAATTATTTATTATTATTATATAAATTATTATATAAAATTATTTTCTTCAACTTGTATGTCCAACCATAAAATTATTTTTGTTGCTACTTTATAACTTTATTTTACTACTGTTGTGACTAGTAATGTAAATATCATCTGATATGCAGTATATCTGCCATGCAGTCCCTGTGAAAGGGTCGTCTGACCCAAGGGGTCTTGACCCACAGGTTGAGAAT
Source organism: Arvicanthis niloticus (assembly GCF_011762505.2). Classification (NCBI taxonomy): domain Eukaryota; kingdom Metazoa; phylum Chordata; class Mammalia; order Rodentia; family Muridae; genus Arvicanthis; species Arvicanthis niloticus. The sequence goes on from NC_047678.1 coordinate 47,845,343, forward strand.
CACTGTTCTAAGGTCCGCGAGCATGTGCACTTTCTGAAAGCCACAAAGCTGACAGAACCTGGATCCTGCCTCCTTTAACTAGCCTCTTGGGAACTCAGGGATGGTCACTGACAGGTGGACAGCTTTCTCTTCTTTCATTTCAGCTAATTTTTTAAAGCCAGATCCAATTATTTCCTTTTAGAAATACTTTATTTTTCTTCTTAATGCCTGTTCCCCTGCCCAGGACATTTTCAAAACCTGTTTCTCAAATTAAAGACCCCGGAAAGCAATAGAGTGCAACTCTCTGTGTGTTTCCTACTGCCTGCTGTACATTGTCCCTAAACAGAAATACTGCCAAAACAAACAAACAAAAACAAGAACGGGAGAGTCAAGAGGGGATCAGAGAAAAGAGGTTTAAAAAGACAGAGGAGAAAATCAAAGAGAGAGCCAGATAACTTCGGACTTAGAAATGTTAACTCTGAACTGATCCACGCTTCATTCAGCCCCACCTCACTCACACACACCCCTAAATCCAGGCCCCAGCAGAAGCACCCGGAACGCGCGTGCGCGTGGAGAGAGAGAGAGAGAGAGAGGAGAGAGAGAGAGGAGAGAGAGAGAGAGAGAGAGAGAGAGAGAGAGAGAGAGAGAGAGAGAGAGAGAGAGAGACTGATAAACCCTCCAACCTCAGATAAATCTGACTGTTCAACTTGTAGCCTCCAACCGCTGGAGAAGAACCAAGGTCCTTCGCCACCTGCCCGCAGAAGACGCTGCAAGCGCCCGCCGCGCCGCAGTAGCCTCCTCCTGCTGCAGTCCCGACAGAGTTTCAGATCCAAATCCATAGGGCTAGCGCTCCTCTGCCCCTCGCCCCGCTCCCTGCCTTCCACCTCCTTCTCCGAAGGCTCGGAGGAGGAAGCAGGGCACTTTGTCACTTCTAAGGATGGGGAGGAGAAGCGGCGACAGAATCTCCCACCGAAGGAACCCCCAAGCCGTGTACCCTTCTCCCCACTCCCCGCCCGCACGCCCGCACAGGTCCCGTGCTGGCAAGTGGGCCACTTGCCAAGGTGTCCGTCCTCACCTCCGGGTGCCGGGATTCAGGCGGGACGATGAGACGGAAAGGCTGGGGGTTGCAGATGAGGCGGGTGTGGGAGAGGGGCGACCCGGCTGTCTCCACACCCCCCCTTCCGGGCCACCGCAACTCCGAAGCGCGCATAGGTACCCCTTCTTCTTAAAGGCCTTCCCTCCGGGTGCGTTCTCCTCCCGCCCCGCTCCCCGCCCGGACGTCTGCGGGGAAAGAAGGTAAAAGAGTACCTGGAGCGAACACCATGACTTCCTTCAGCCGCTACGCCCCTGGGTTTAGAGAAGTGGGCAGCCAGAGGGCGGGAGCCGGCCGGGGACCGGGAAACCGCGGGGCCGGGAGCTGGCGGGCGCGCGGGGCGCGGGCGGGGACGGTCAGCACCTCGGACAGCTCCCCGCGCGCGGTCCCCGGGCCGCGGCTCAGCTCTGGGCGCGCGCTACCTCCACAATGCACTGCTGCGCCGGAGGGAGGAGGAGAGCCAACACCGCTCAGCTCATCCTTGGTCCCCGCGCCAGCTTGGCGATCCACCGCCTAAGGAGCAGGGCGCTTCTACCACTTCCACCCGAGCAGGAAAGACGGAAGGAGAAGCCAGATAGAAGGTAATTGCCCGGTTTCCTGGCAGGCGCATAACTAATTGCTTCTAACTACCTGCTGTCACTCACCCCCAGGGATACCGGGCTGACATTTAAGATGAGTTTGTCCCTTTCTCCACATCGCACTAGACTTTACTCCAGAGGCTGAGTTCTCGGAGTGTGGCTGGCTCTGAACAGAGGAAGAAACTGCCAAGTTAACCCATCTTTGCTGTTCAGACTTCTCTGGCTGTCCCAGGCCTCGCAATGTCAGCAAGGGAGATAAAGGAGAAAAAAAAAAAAAAAAAAAAAAAAAAACAGGATGACCTTGGAATGCATGACAAGGGCGCTGCTCACGGGTCCTGTTCCCCGTGACCATTGGGTCAACTCCCACATTTGCAGGTTCTCAAGGTCATAGCCTCAGAGGAAACGGCAGCGTTAGTCAAGGCAAAAGAACATACAGATGAGACAGCTCTCGGACAAACTCCAACTTCCGCAAGGATGAGGCAAAACATTTCTGACATTGATAATATACCTAAGAGCTTGCCCAGACCTGGCTCAGTTGGTATCTGCACCCCTTCTTCACAGTTGGCTCTACCCTATACAAGGACCTGCTGGATGCTCACTGCGGGCTCCTAACCCATAGTTCTCTTGAAGATATCTATTCTCTGATTAATGTTGGTGCAGTGTGGGCAACCCTCATTAGGTGAAACCAGCTTGCAACATGTACGTGTGGGTTTCAATGACAGAGTCAAAACCACACAAGGATCCCCTTGCCTTGGCTTTTATCCTCCATCTCTGTAGTTGAATGGGGTTGTCCAAAACCAAAGGCAATCAGAGTTCTTTGGGTCATCCTTCACCTTTTCCTGGAAATAATAGAGCTATTCTGAAAACACAGTATTGACGATTTGGTTAGAAGCCATACGCTTGGCTCAGTTCTTGGCAAATATAAGCATTCAAATAGCCAGGCTGGCACCGAGTTTGTTCCAAGCCATTAATAGGTTGGAAATGTAAATAGTTTCACAGTTCTTGAACTAAAGTTTTCATGGAGGCATATGGGCAACTTCATCACAACACAGTCACAACTGCTCTAGCACCTGGTGTCAGACAGGCTGAAACAGGTGGGACCTGCCTCAGCCGATGCAGGTCAGCCAACGAGCAGGATAAACACTGTGCACAGTGGAGGGGTGGAGTCCTCTCATATCCCCAAGATACACCAAAATCCCCTGGAGCCAACCACAATTCACATGAAGCACTGTTTTTGAGTTTTGCTTGAATGATGGGCCGACTTCTTTAAACACCCCTCCACACCCTTAATTTTTTTACAATTTCATATCTTAATGGCTTTTACTCATCTAATGCATAAATAAATATCCACAGTTCAATTCAAGGAAAATGGAGTGTTAAGAACACCTTAAAACATTTACAAGGATGAATCAGATCCAAGCTCCTTTGGCATTAACTCACTGTTTAACCTTGGATGTGTCACCCTGTTCGGCCCATCTCATCTGTACTAGAAGAACTGAGGCATCTGCAAGGTTTCCTGTGAGGACTCTCTGAAATGTGGACCTCAGTGCATTAAGAAAGAGCAAGGGGTCCTGGTACGGTGCTGTGTGTCTTTAATCCCAAGTACTCAGGAAGCAGAGGCAGGTAGATGGATCTCTGTGAGTCCGGGACAGTCTGGTCTATATAGTGAGTTCCAGGACAGCCAGGAACTACATACTGAGACCCTGTCTCAGAAAGAGAGGGAGAGACAGAGAGACAAAGAGAGATAGACGACAGACAGACAGACTGAAAGACAGAGAGGGACAAGAGGGAGGGAGAGAGAGGAGCATGACCCAATTAAACTCACTCCAGAAATTGTCGACAACCTAAGAGAACACTGTGCCCTATGGGAAAGAAATAAATTAGTAGATCAGTGCTTTGTAGATATCAATGTGTGTGTGAGTTCTGGGGACCATGTTGAGCTGTCGCCTGTGAGTCAGGAGAGTGCACTAGAGCCTGAGGGTCTTCATTTCTAACCAGTTTCAGGGGATGTCCACCCTGTAGGGCAGTGTACTAGCCTTTAGTAGCCAGCTAGCAGCCATATCAGTATTATATTTAAGTATGTACATTTCTCCAAAATCCATCGCTCTCTTTTCAAGTGTTAACACACACACACACACACACAAACACACACACACCACAAACACATACAAACAAATTAATGAGCAAACGCCCCACACAATGCTAGGACTAGAAATGAGTCAAAACAGGCAAGAGAAGTTAAAATAAATAATACATAAATAAATACCAGAAAAATACTGTACAGAGACCAGCTGGGCCTCAGCTTTAGGTGAGCTGGAGTGGCAACAGACAGAATATGATCCAATAGGAACTAAGAACAACAGGCAGTGTCAACAAGAATTTCTCAGCTCCCGTTCCTGATCAAAGAGTTGTAGACTCGGTTCTTTCTCAAAGCATCTCTCGCTGCCCCTCCCCTTTCTAATGCCATTCCTACAGAGCCAAATGACAGCCTGTTCTCAGTCTAATGGGTGTGTGTGTGTGCAAAATTTTACTTACACTGAAGATCATTCCAGGGCCTCACACAACACAGGCAGGGGATCTACTACCAAGCTATAATACTAGCTTAGCTCCTCTATATATCTTAGTCAAGACAACTAATATTATCCCTTATAAATGCAAGTCGCTTCAGTGATGTGTCTTGGTTTCTTTCAGTGATTTCAGCTGTATATTTCACTCCGCATTTTCTCAAATTTGTACTATGACTAGAATTATTTTGTTGGTTTTATTTCAATATCCTGATGTAGCTTCTGGATTTTAATATCTTATATTTAATAAAAGTGCTAGATTTGATAACTGAATACCTAAGAGGAAGATAAATGTTCCCACTTATTTAGTCATAACATGAGCCAGATTCTTTGACAGATCATTTTCCCCAGACTCACCCCAACTGAAGCTTTAACTCTCAGTGTAGTTTCCCTGTGTCTCTGAATACTCCATGCGTGGCAGCTCACTCTGCTCAGATGGCTTTCCCGACAGCGATTCTACCCATGAGGCAGCCATTCTACCCATGAGGCAGCCATTCTACCGGTTAGGCAGCCATTCTACCCGTGAGGCAGC
>NC_047678.1:47850288-47957035 GCF_011762505.2 Arvicanthis niloticus
GCCAACAAGATTGGAATCGCCCCAAGAACTATTTCTGGGTAGAACCATATCCTTCTTTTCACTATTAACCTGTCCTTTCCACTACCTCTGGTGAGTGGTGGGCTAAAGGGGAGGTTAAAGCAACCTTACTGGTCACTTGGGTTTTCTGTAAACAGTACAACACAAACCATGTTGCTATGTCACTTCTCTTGGAGAAATGTTAGACGTCTGAAAAAAATCTGTGGACTATGGATGTGGCAGAGTGCAGAATATGTGTCCCACAAAGCGTGTCCTTCTAGAAAGACTTGCATAAACTAAATGGATGTACTTGAAAGAAAGGATGAAGGAACTGTCCACATTACCTCTATGAAAAAGGCTGAGGGCTGGGAGGAATATTCTTGGCTCTTTTCACGTGACCAAAGATGATAAGAAAGAACACAAGGGGGTATTCCTTCACGGTACTTGTATTTGCCTAAGTTAACTGTAAATGTTAGCTCTTGTTTTACTTGCTTTAATAATAAAAATTAGAACTGCTTTGTTCTACTCTTAAGCTCAAATTCCTGGAGTCCCTTGGTTATCCCATGCACAACTTTGGTGTTTCCATCAATCTGTTGAGAAACTTACCCTCACTGGCTGGGGCAGGTTGTCAAAAATCTGCCTTTGAAAGTGCCCTGCAAGTTTGATCAGTCCCCTGCCTACTGGGTAGCTTTATAAATCGTCACTCCCTGCCCTAGGACTTCATATCCTGCCAATGCTAACAGTTTCCACCCAGCCTGGTGTTCCTAGTCTGGCATCTATATCCATGTCTTCATCTTGCATAGACAACTTGGTGAACACTTGTCTTCACTTGGCTAACTCCTGCGACACTTCCAGGCCTGACCCAGCCTCCTTCAAGCTTCAGTGATCCACAGAGGACTGGGTATCCTTACCCCGACTTGCTAGAGTCCTTTTTGTCTTTGTTTTGTTTTACCTACACTGGATTACTGCTTACTGCTTCCATCACTGAATCCTGGGTCCCTCAGGGAAGGCTGTGCTTCCTCTGCCTTATTCGTTTTTGCGATCCTCATTTGCCTTCGCAAATACTAAAAAGTCTAGATAAGTGTTGAATAAGTGTTTAAACAAAGACACAAGAAGTAGTGCGTTTGTGAAAAAGGGGTCGGGGCTCAGTGAACACAGCATTGTTTCTACCATATACAAATTTTCTCTTGTACACACACACACATATGCATGCACCTGCAGTTCTTGAATTTTAAAACTATGTAAATATAAAAGTCATTTCTATAAAGTTGGCAGCATCCCTCATCAGATATGCTTTGAACTAGAGGTGTTTCATCTTTAAGATTCCCCCCCCCCCCCCAAGATTTTGGTGTAACAAGATGTCTTTAGATTGAACCTATCAAAAGACAAAATGCATTTTGTTTCATGTATAAGTTATACACATTATTGTAACTTTATACCATTTTCAGTGAGCCTGTGTTTTAAATGATCAATCATGTGGTCAGGAATGGAATCTTCCATTAGTAACACCATGCCAGTGCCCTGAACAGTTTCAGATTATGGAGTCTAAATGTTAATTCGTGCTTTCTATAACCATATTTTGATAACTGCATTTATGCTGCTTCTAAAAAGCTGAGAACATTGTGAGCCTACACCCCAGCAGGAAAGATATAGGAGGGCAGTGGGCCGGGCCAGAGGCTCCCCATGTCCAAGCACAATTCACTACGCCTTTTTATTCTAGACTCCTGCATTAGAATTTGTTTCTTCTCCCTCACAAGCTACGGTGCCAAGAACATTCTAGGCACTGTGGATATTTACTTTTAAATAAGCATAATTTATTCCAAAGATGAGGTTTTCATCTGAGCATTTAAATGTCAAACCTAAGTAATTCATATTACCTTTTAAAATACATTTCTATCTCATTGCTTTCCTTATGTGACTAATAAGAGCAATCTCCATAACCTGAACTTTAGGATAGTATCATTATTATTTCCATTTTGTAACATTGTAGACATGCATAGAAATTTAAATTTATATTGCAAACTAAAAGAAGGCCACATAGGAGACTCAGGGGTTGTGAGTCGGGCAGGTCTGGCTTTGAGCATTGTGTTAGAGAATGCAGGGATATAGATGAGCCTACAGTTTTGAAATGAGAAAATAGAAGAAAAAATAAAATCCCATGGGTTTGGGAGAAAAGTAATATAACATATGACCAAACACAGGCCTTCTCTATAGTAAATATTATATTTTGTCTTATCATCATTACCAACATCATCATTTATTAATTGATAAATAAATAAATATGATATGAATATTGGTATGATATTCATATCAATAAATAAATTGATATGAATATATCAAGTTTAATAATTATGTTCAAGTAAAAAATACTATATAGTATTTTTTCTCTGAACATTGCTGCACCTTGCAGACATTATTGAAAATTGGAAATTACTTTAAATGGTATTATGAATGACATTTAAGATTATTATTCATTAAATATTCATTTGAAATATATTTGATTAATAACTTTAATAAGCAAGGCAGAGGGGTAGTTGCTATGTGAGACATAAAAATACCATAATATGACCTCTATACTTAAGTAGGTTACATATTAAATAAAACAGAGGATGGCTTGGTATGGTGGCACATGCCTTTAATCCCAGTACTAGGAGGCAGAGGGAATCCAATCTCTGAGTTCAAGGCCAGCCTGGTCTACACATTGAGATCCTGTCCAAAAACCTCAAAAGAAAAAGAAAGCAAAAACATAGATAAACATATAAATAATTATAAGGCAAATAAAATTAAATGCCATATACAACATAAAAAATTCAACTTTATAGGGATGGTTTTTATATAGGGTAAAATTCAAGAATCACAAGCAAAAAAACATACAGATGTCAGCTTTGTAGACACATATCTTTTAATACCTGTACTTGGTAGAAAATCACACATTTGACACTGGTCCCAAGATGTGAGAGTTTAGATGAAGAGCAACCCAACACAAAATAAAGCTGAAATATCGTCAGTATTGTCATGTACTGATGGTTTAATAAAATAACTATACTGCTGGCTGTGTTCAAATGGAACACATACACAATACATGTATTAGATGACGCATTCTGTATTAGATGACCAAAACTGTTGTGTGTGTGATGTCAGTCGGACACAGTGGTTGCCTGAAATTCACATGTAAGCCACTGCAGTGTTCACTTTCAACATGCCTTTCTGCTCCATTCCAGCTCAGCATGTGGCACCGAGATGCATGTTGGTTCTGTGCCACATTTCACCTCTGCATACTATACCTCTCTCCAGTCCAGGGAACTAAGACATGTGTATCAGCATTTCTTTCTTTCATATCAGAACTCTTTTTTTATTATTATTATTATTACCTCTTTGAGAATGCCATACAATTCAGTTAATCATATTCACCCATCCCAACCTCTCCCAGGTTATCCCCCATTCCCTACCCACCCAACTTTCTGTCCCATCCCCTTTCATCCATCAAATCCAACTTATGTTGCTTGTATATTTTTAGATGTATAGCCTTGCAATGGAGTGTGGTCAACATACTACAAAACTGTCAGGGGCAACACTTTTTTTTTAATGTTTTTTTTGTGCAGGTGTTTTGTCTGCATGTATGCCTGCACACCACATGCTAGCCTGGTATCATGAAGGCCAAAAAGAGAGTATCAGATACCCTGAAACTGGAGTTAGAGACTGCTGTGAGCTGCCTTCTGGGTGCTGAAAATAGAACCAAGGGCTTCTGTTCAGCCATCTCTCTATCTACAGAACTTTTAAAGTAAACTGACTACCCCTTTCCTGGAAGCTTTCAACTGTCAATATCTCCTGGCCTATAAATAGGATGCCATGTCCCCTTCCTATCTCCATGGTAGGATTTGATCTGGCTTTAGTTTACACAGGGCTTGTGGATACTGTCTTAATTCCTGTGAGATTATATGTGCTGCTGTGCTACTGTGTATGGAAGACACGGTTCCTTGTTCACTGTTTTTGCTTTGTCAAGTCTTCCAGATCCCTCAGCCTTGGAGGTGGGGAGTGCAGAAGGATGACAAAATAAATTTCTATTTCAACTAGTAGCTTCTTATACAAAATACCCTGGCCCCGAATCAATGAAATTCACTGCTTAACAAAGTTACTAGTAATGATGAAGAATGTTACTAATTCCTTTTTAAGACTGACAAGTGGGGAGCTATAGAGGTGGCTCAGCAGTTAAGAACACTCTTCTTCAGGAATACCAGAGCTCGGCTCCCAGCCCCCAGACAGTGGCTAGCAACCATCTATAACTCCAGTTTCAGGGGATCTGATGCTCTATTTTGGCCTTCACTGGCATCACTCACGAACGTGGTATATAGACATACAGACTGACAAAACAATCATACACATAAAACAAAAGTTTAAACAGGAGTGATGAGTGGCTAGGGAAATTACTCATTGGGTTAAACATTTGCTATGCAACATGAAGGCTTGAACTCAGGTCACCAGAACCCAGTAAAAGCCAGGGACGTAATGTGTTCCTGTAACCCACATGCTGGGGAGGGCTGGAGACACAGGCAGGTCTAGGGATCTTGCTGGCCAGCTAGTCTAGCCAAACCATGAGCTCGGTGAGTTCAGTGAATGACCTTGTCTCAAAATTAGATAGATAGATAGATAGATAGATAGATAGATAGATAGATAGATAGATAGATAGATAGATGAACGAGGAAGACACCTCAACAACCACATCTGCCCCCCAGACACATCACACACACACACAGACACACACAGACACACACACACACACACACACACACACACACACACACACACACCAGAGGCTGGGTGTAGGGGGAATAAGAAGAAGTTATTTTTGGAATACGCTTGTACTTCTTGTCCTCTTGACTCTCTCAGCTTAAATAACCCCACACCTGCATTTAACTAATTCATAAACCTAGAGCTATTACTGAAAGAAAAGGTCTAGTAGGGTTTGGGTAATTTCCTCTGATGATTCTAGACCCTGGCTTCAAGTGACATTTGATATACAGATATTGCCTATGGACGATAAACAAAAAATATCGAGCATTTCTTTTCACAGAAAGTGGTGACTGCTACAGAAAAAGTAGAGGCAGACAGTGAAAAGCAGAGGACCATGGGGTAGGGGAGAGAAGAAATGGGGAAAGAATAGGGCCAGAGCTCTCGGGATAGAGTCCTGAAGCTTTCCAACATCTGGTAATCAGGACAATGGGCCAGCAGGGGAAATCTACCCAGCAGCAGCCACTGGGATCCCTTACGCTGGCCTCCCTCTGCCCCTTCCCTATTTTTCTCCAAGGGGGAGTAACTTATTTATCAATACATTTTGAAGATAACAAGATAATAGAAGGCTCCATTCCCTCTTCTTTACCTGTAGGGAGCTGGCTGCCAATACAGTCTGTGTTCTGCTCTGCCTGCCTATAAGAAATGCTCCCAGAGTCAATGTGAGAAGGTCTGCAATTTTCTGTGCTTCTGGCAATGGGTGAGTAATCCTGCCTCATTCTGGAATTCAGTATCACACAGCCAATTTATCTACAGCTCTAGGCCATGTTTTCTAATACTGGGCTTACCAGTAATAACAGTAATGTTCTATCTATGTCTGGCTGATCAAATTGTCTCAAAACTATGGGCAACAAGAACAGCCATGTTCATCAGGTCCCCTCAGAACCCAATAGTCTAAAGTATACGCAGCTGCATTATTTATGGAGAGTTAGGAAAAGGAAAGAAATTTTGATCATGTATAAGCAACATTTTGATGGAAAAACTGAAATACAAGCATGACCCTGGCTGTGGCAGAACTGTAGGTTGTCTCTTGACTCCCACCCAACCCAAGGAGGATTGTAGTTCTCAGCAAAACTTCAGTTCATTCTGCCTCACTTATTCCTGAAGAAAGACCAAGACAGAACAGTCAACTATCTTCCAGAAGGCTTTTCTCCAAATTCTGTGATCATTCTCTACACACACACCTTGACTCACAATGTAAGAGAAAAGAGGTATTTGCTCACCTGGTAACATCATCTTTAAATCTTTCCTTCAGTGGATGACTCATTGAATTATAGAAAGCTTTCCTTTCCCACTACCGAGGTAGCTTAAGGAATGTCTAGCATCGGCCTGTGAGGGCCAGTCTCACGGGTGCCCTTAGCAGCACTTCCTTAGTGGCTTTCTTGCTACTGGAAATGCTAGAAGCCTTCCTCACTCTCAGTATTTTTACCTTCTTATTGGCAACAAAGGTCTCAGATGCCGGGGTCCTCTTCTCTCATTGCCAACCTCAAACTTAGCCCCAAATGCACACAGCCTCTCCTTCCTGTTTTTCAAAATGAATGAAAGATTCATGAACTTTTTTGAATGAGGGCACTTCCCATAGGCTCATATATTTGCATGCTTAGTCCTCAATTGATGAACTATTTGAAAGGAGGTGTGGCCTTGCTGGAGTAAGTGTGTCCTTGTTCAAGGTGTGTCACTGGGTGTGAGCTTGGAGGTTTCAAAAGCCCAGGCTCTCTGCCTGCAGATCAGGATGAAATTCTTAGCTACATCTCCATGTCTATGGGCAGGCTGCCAAGCAAGTCCCCCATTAAATGCTTTCCTGTATAAGAGTTGCCTTGGTCATGGTGTCTCTTCACAGAAATGGAACTCTAACACAGACAGTATCTGTGTTAAACAGTACAGTGTGATACAATGAAATGGCGATTGGAGGAAAGTGTACAACAGCAAATGCCTGTTGCAAAGGAAGAAAACTCACAATGTCTCACTTCACAGACTGTATTTGTATACTAAGGCCACCAAAGCAAACTCCACAGACTAGGTGAGAAACCACGGAAAATCACTTTCTGCAGTCCAGGAAGTCCGAGATCAAGGAGGCCGAGGGTTGGTTTCCTAGGAGGCGTGTCTTCCTGGCTTGCTGCTTTTTTACTGCGTGCTCACTTGCCTTACTCTGTGCATATAAACAGAGATCTCTGTGGCATCTCCTCTTCTAATCAGGATACCGACTGTACCATGCAGGACCCCACCCTCTGACCCCAGTCATCCTTGACTGCCTACCTAATGAACTTCAAATAGAGTCAAACTGGGGTTTAGGGCTTTGATTATGAACATGAGGCTAAGAGACGTCAAAATAATACTTAAGTAATAGAACAGGGGTAAATTAATGCTAGCACTCTAAGGAGGAAAGAGCATTGTCGAAATACAATCAGAGAACGAAATATTTGTTCTTAGGGGAAAAGTCAACAAGATTGACAAAAGTTTGGCTTGACAAAGAAAAAAATTAGAGGATATGCAAATAGCTAAATTCAGAAATCAAAACTGAGACCTTACTAGACATCTTCACATTTATCCTTATTATTTTCACCTGTGTGTGTGCACTCATGGATGTGTGCATGTGTGCACATGCATCCAGGTGTCTATGAGTATCTATCTGTGCATAAGTACAGGTAACCACAAAGACCAGAGCCTTCAGTTTCCCTGGAGCTGGAATTATAAACAGTTATGTGCTACCTAACATGGGTGCTAGGAACTAAATTCCATCTTCTGCAAAAGCAGTCAGCACTCTTGACGGCTAAGCCATCTCTCCAGACTCTACTAATATCTTACAGAAATAAAAATGATCGTAAAAGTATACTATGAAGGATTCCACACCATGATTGTATACATCACAAGTGAGTGGGATTTACCCACCTAATAGAGTCAAGGGGAAACCATGACCATCTCAGTTAACACAGAAAAAGCATCTGACAAAATTCAGCTTTTACATGATTTTAAAGAAAACCTAGGAATGGAAGGAAATTTCTTTGAGAAGAGATTTACATGAAAAGCTTTCAATATCATAATTTAGTGGAACAATAAAGCATTCACCCAAAAATCAGAAATAAAACATTAATTTTTCCATTTCTAGTGAATACTATACTGGGAGCTCTAGACACAGAAGTTAGGCAATAAAAATAAAAAGAAGTCATATAAACTAACAATAAAAGTAAAGCTATCTATATTTACAGATGGCATATTGAAAATTCCCAACCCCACCCCCCAAACACACACACATCCCTCTACTATGTCAACTGGCAGAGTTATAGGCCATACGCTCAACAGGGAAACATCAGTGGTATTTTGTTTTTGTTGTTGTTCTAGACAGGGGTTCTCTCTGTAACATCAGCAATAAACAATCTAAAAAAAAATAAAGTGGAAAAGTTTTATATATCCAAGGTGACAAAAATTTTTAAAAAATAAACTTTAACCCAGGACATCTAAAGATATGAAATAGAACTGAAGGAATTTAAAGATTTTAATAGATTGTTCCGGATTGAGAGACCTAACAATGTTAGCGTGGCTCTTCAAGATTATCTACCGATTCAGTGCAGTAACATTAAAGATCCAAAGGCCTTTTATGAACAAACCAAAAAGTCCATCCTTAATGTGATGTAGAAATTTAAGTGGCCACAAAGGGCCCAAAACAGTATTTTTTTTTAAAGAGAAAATAACACTTCCAGATTTCAGAAAGTACTACACTAAACACAGCTCATTTCTGACATGCAGACACACAGCTCAACTGAGGAGGATTAACGGTCCAGAAGCAAATCTGTTCATCCGGGGCCAGCTGATTTGAAGAATATGTCAGGATCATGCAGAGGGAAAGACATTTCTTTTCAAACATGATGGAGCCAGATGTCTACATAGGAGTGAGTGTGGACTCATCCCTTGCTTCACACATTTTTTTCACTAAAAAATGGACCAACAATCTACTATTAAGAACCAAAACAATGTAACTCTTGGAAACCAAAGCAAGAGTAAATCTTCTTGATATTAGATTGGTGATGGATTCTAAGTTTATGATACCTAATACATAAACAACAAAATAGAAAACAGTTTGCGTCAGCTTTTTAAATCGATGTGTAAGGGGCATTATCATGAGAACCAGTGACAGGAATGGAGGCATGGTGAGTGCTCACTCACACTCCCTGATGAGTGCTCACTCACACTTCCTCCTGGTGAGTGCTCACTCACACTTCCTTCTCTTGCAGAGCACCAGGCTCAGTTCCCAGCACCCACATGGCAATTCACAACAACCTGCAAGTCTAGCTGCAGGGGATTCACTGCTTTCTTATGATCTTTATAGGAACACACACACACACACACACACACACACACACACGATGTACACATATATACACAGGCAAACTACTCAATCAAATACATAAAAGGCAGGTAGGTCTCCATCATATGCAGAATCTAGTAAATGATATGTTTTCTTTTCTTAATGGAAAATAACTAGAGAATGCAAATACACAAAAATTTTTTATATTGATTGTGAGAATATGGAAAATAGTTTGGTGAGTCTTCAAGAATTCAAATATAAACTTGTCATTAAACCAAGCAATTTCACCCCTTTCAGCCCCCAAATAGTTGAAACAGGTACTAAGACAAGTATATGCACACATTGTTCGTGCAGTACTATTCACAAAATCCAAAGGACAGAAACAGAGCTCCTGGGGGTCTGATATCCTCTTCTGGCCTCTACAGGTGCCTGTACAGACAGTCACATTCCCCAACAGATAAACACACACACATACACACACACATACACACACACACACATACACACACATACACACACATACACACATACATACACACACATACATACATACACATACATACACACACATACACACACATACACACACATACATACACACACATACACACACAGAAACAGGTAACTAAAAATTAAAAATATCAAAGAAACCTATAAAACAATGCTACAGTTAAGACTATAATTTAAGAGTATTACTTGAGATGTGGGTGAGTAGATTTAAAAGCTGAAGTTAATTTAAACAAAACATTTAAAAATAATAACCAATATTACTGAATATGTATCATTTGATAGGCACTATTCTAAGGTTTTCAAATATGTTAAAGTACAGAGTCATTTATTAGTCAGTTTTTACAAAAACTTAATTTTTAATCTATCAAAATATGAAAGTATTCTTTATATGGCTGTTGTGGTATAACTGAAAGAAATCAAAATTGTATAGCAAAATGTTGGGGAATAATCAAAATGGCCACTATCAAGGAAACAGACACAGAAATACAGTCTACTCATGGTGATATATTATATAGCAATGAAAAGGACCAATGAAACAGGACACAACTTGAAACACTAGAAACACAATCACAAATGAGTGAAGCTAGTTGAAAACTTCAAAACACTGGGGTATCATGCAACATCAACCCTGTAAGATGTAATAATAAACTATACTTTTTGGAAGTAGATGCAGGGCTGGAGTGGACACAGCTGGGTTCCACAGTGAGTGGCTCACAACCAGTCTTAACTGCAGCTCTAGGGGATCCCATGCCTCTCTGGCCTCCACAGGCACCTGAACTCACACATCCACATTCAACAATCTAGGTCTTAGTATCAGTCATAGATTCATGAGTGTTTGCTTTTTTTTATTATGCTTTATTACTTTAAAATATATGCATTTGAGAATCTATTTTATATTTAGCCACATGGTTTTAAAACAATTATTTTTACAATAAATGATATTGCAAAAGACTGCACATGGACACTACTGCCCTCGGTGTGAGGAGCACATGTGCCCAGACTTACATGGATTTCATGACCTTTTATTTCATACTGAAGTAAAACTCTTGACTTTCAAATGCAAGTAACATCTTGATCTATCTCTCCAAATAAGTTCCATAAACTATACAGTGACTCATTTTTGTTTTTTGAAAAACAAAACAAACAAAACTGAAAGCAATAACACTATCATTTCCTGGAACAATGAAAATAATCTTAACCTATGAAACTACAGACAAGCATTCCGTGTTCTCCAGACTAAGCCTGAGACTGAAAGGCGTCTGTTTAAGCTTGGCCCCATTCAGGTTCCAAGAGCCCTTCTTCGATGTGTACTTTATTTACTTTTCCGCTCAGATAATTTTAATGACTAACATTAAAGTACATCCAGGTTGCAACTGCGTTTTTGGAACTATCTTATCCCAATTTATGACCTGTAGATTCAACAGAACATACGTTTTATTAATACAGGTTAGGTTCCCTAGTAAAATAGCCAAGAAATAAATTGGAATTTTAATTTCCCACATCCAGGCAAATGACAAAAACTACTCAAAATTTTTCTCTCAAAAGTTAAATATATGCTCTTTGGGGTTGGAGAAATGGCTCAGCGGCTAAGAGCTCCTGGTTGCTCCAGCAAACCATGAACAGACACACATCCAGGAAAAGCACTCACACACAGAAAAGAAAATATTTAAATGCTCTTTAAAGCAAATTGTAACAGCTATCACGGTTACTCGTGTTTCTTAGTCCTCCTGCTTCTGATCACTCATTTATCTTGGATATCTAAGTCATGTGGTAGTTCACCGGATCAACTTATTTTTGCAAGTAAATTTACTCCTAGACAATATTATACTTGAATGCTTCCATTTGGATGCAATCAAAGTACTGACAATTCAACAACCTGAGATGAATTTACACTTCGAATAGTAGGAAGGGTAGATAAGAAAAGACCCCTTCCAGATGAAAGCTGTCCGAGCTCATATTGGTGAAAGGAACTTGTGCCTTTAGGTCGAATGCAAGCCGCGTTGCAGACCTGAGTTGTCAGCGCTACTCTTCTAAGTGTAAATTCATCTCTGAAGACCCGGCAGGCAGAAACGCTCTCCCCACCGACTTCGCAGCCTCAGTACTTTTGTACAATCAGCAAACATCAGAAAAAATCAGAAAACAGCATCGACGTGAATGACAGGTACTGCCGATGCTGCTGCGGGAGCCGGGGAGCGGTCGGTCAGATGCGCTTCGCCAGAGCCGTCCATTCCGCAGGCATAGAGAGCTTCAAGAAACGTCTCCCTTGTAGCCATGCAGACTTTGACAAAACAAATGACAAATCAGGGTAAAGCACGTACTACAGAAACATTAGAACTCACAGAAGCCCCGGGCATCAGCGGTGACAACGCGGCGTGGAGATGCCCCGGAGCTTCGGGAATACCCGCTATCCCTTTAAGCGTCCCCGCAGGCCGGAAGTGACCGCACGGCGCCACCATTCGAGCTCCTCGGCGCAGCGCGGCTTCGAGCAGCGCGCACGTCCGCGGTTCCGTGGGTTTCCTGTTCTTGATGTAGTTCTCCGCCGCCAGTCCTCTCCGCGTTGGCTTTTCGGTCACTAAGTCCCAGAGACCCGGCCTCCCCGCGCTCCAGCCTAGGCCAGGCCTGGTTCCGGGTTCGGCCTGCGCGCCCGGCCCACTCTAGTGACGCACTTCCGGCGGCGACAAGGGTTCCCCCACAAGCTGTGCGTTCCGCGGCGTGTTGGAGGCGGAAAACACGTTGATCACTGTGCAGAGGAAACAACTTGCTCCTGCACTGGTGAGGGACAGCTCCACCACGGCTCGGTTTCTGGGGCTCCTTACTCACCGAAATGGGTCCTGGGCGGAAATGGATAGAATCCACCGGGCTACAGGACCTGGTGCCTAACGCCGCGGCTGCCTGTGTTCCAGCGGGCTCGAGTCTTTGCACAGCCCAGTGTCTCTGTCGCTTGGCGCAGGAACCTTCATAAGTTGAAAGGATTTGCCAGAGGCATCCCAACCACCCTTTCAAAGCCAGTCTAAGAAAGGGCCACATGGTGTCACCCGCACACTTGGACTGAATAGCTCAGGTCTTCCTCGGGTTTCCTCCGGAATTACTTAGTTTCACAGATTCAGTTTCATATTCTTCTCACAGGTTGTGCCTTTTGGATCGAGAAGTTTCCGGCAGAAAGCTTTCAGTTTCTATTCTTCTTTGTATCTCACGATGCTGTATGCCTACGACTGTACCTCATAATCTGGTGTCTGGTTAAGTAATGCTTCTCTGTAAAGAATCTATTTTACTTCTCACCCCTCCACAGGGTTGTTTGGTTGTTGGGATCATATCTTTGGTTTGCTGACGTCCTCTCTTGGGTGAGTAGGTATTAATTCAGCTCATCTCTCAAAAGAATCATGCATGAAATCGCTTCTCGGCCTTTTGGCTAAGATCAAGTGTAGAATCATGCATGAAACAAGATGAATGATTTCCAGAAGAACTTGCTCCACCCCTCTTTAATAATGAAACTTAGGGCCTTTCTATATGTTTTCCATTTTGGAAAGCAAGGAAAACTAATAGTCAAAACCAATGAAAGAAATCTACCTCTCAGCATTGTGTTCATCCTTTGCATAATAAAAGGCATCCTTAGAAATTTCTGTAAACCCTCTTGTGCTGTATAGTTTATACCAACTTGAAACAAGCTAAAGCCACCGATTTGGTGGATAAAGATGCCGAATGCCAATAGCTGGGGAGAAGAGACATGGGCAGGGCTTAGGGTTCCCGGGCGGGGAGAACCACAAAGAGAAGAAGAAGGCAGAGGAAGAAGGAGAAGCCACCATGGGTTAGGCGAGTCATGAAAACATGACCTCGAGGGCTGGCCACTTCGGAGTTAAGAGCAGCCCAGATGAAACAGTAAATAATAACTCGAGGTTATTGATGGGAAAGTAGATTCTAATAGCATAGAGGGTAGATATTTGTCCAGCTCTTGGGCTGTTTAAGGCTTACTGTAAATAATAAAAGTTGTGTGTCTTTTATCCAGGAACTAAATAAATTATCAAGGCAGGGTAGAAGTCCTGGATTGGGATTAAAATTTTCCACAACATACTAGAGTTTCAAACCTTCCTTGCACAGTGCCTTTGAGAAGCAGTATATGAAGCTGTAAAGGTAAAACCCAAACTACAGTGGAGACCTCAAGAATGGAGACTGTAGGGAAGCCGCAGGTGTTAGACATAACCAGCCTGGTAGGCCACATGGACTGCTGTTGAAGTAAATATTTTAAAATGGCTGCTGGTCAAGCTGTCTGTCTAAGCTGCCAAGGCTCTTCCTAGCTCAGCCTCCGTGTTCGCCATGTTCCATGGCCAGAGGCCACATGTGCGCACAGCTAGAAACCGCCAGCCAGAAACACCAGCCCTGCCACCCACGAGATGCCAGCATGGGAGATGGCTCTGCAAGGCTGGGCATTGCCCAGATCATTCTTCCAACCATGCAGGCTCGATATGAATGAGACTCTAATGCTTAGATTATCCAAAGGCTTATATATTTGGTAATGATCAATAACAAGATGCCCACTCGATCAGAGGTGTAACCCAATACTCAAACCTAGATATATCAACTACCTTTGACTTGGGGAGACATGTAAACATCCACCTCCATGTTTCTCTCAATCTCTATCTATCTTAGCTCCTCCTCTTCCTTCTCCTCTTCCTCTCCTTACTCCTCTTCCTCTCCTTACTCCCCCCACCTTAGCTCCTCCTACAGACTACAACCACTAAGGACTGTAGGGATGGAGCTATCCAAGCCCACTGAAGCCAACATCATGGTATAATGTGGCCAAAATGCTGACTATGGGGTTACAACACTCGGTGTTCAGCTGGTTTGGCCTTAGCCCCATGCCCTACTGTCAGCCTCCTTTCTGTCCATTTGGAAGGGACATGCTTATTCTGTTCCACTTTATCCTGAGAGTCTGTAACTTAGCCTTGGTTTTACAAGGCCTTGAGCATCAAAGGGGACTTAGAACTTGAATTTTGAATAGTGCTGTAACTGTTACAATTTTGGAAACCCTTGGAGATGGGCTACATACACAAATATATATTTTGTATTATGAGATATATGAGCCTTTTGGGGGTCAGGCATAGAATATTATGCTTAGGTACAGAGTACCCACCAAATGCTTACTTACAGAAAGTGTGTTGTCCTGCTGTGTATTGTCCTAAGTTGATCTCTCTTACATGCTGTCCTGCTCTCTTCCCCAATGCTATGATGTAGAAATACAATGTGGCCAAGCAACCATGGACTGAAATCTCTACAAATATATAAAATTAATCTTTTTGTAACTTGTTTTGTCAGATATCTTGTTACACTGATAGAAGTTGTGTGAACACAGGATCACACTTCCTTCTGTTGGTTCCTCTCCATAGCTACACTATGGAGTGACACCAACCCTGCAGCCTCTTAACCACATACACCCTTTATCAATTCCAGTCAATTTGTCGCATTGATTACAGCTATTTTTTTAAAATCCCAAAATAGTAAATTAGATTTTCCCAAACACTTTTGGAAATCTCCATTTGGACTCTGATGGGGATATTAAGATTCAAATTGCTTCTTCACTTTGATACTGCAGTAATATCACCTGCATGATGTCATGTCATCTGTTGCTTATCACTGTCTCAACACTGTTGCTCAATAACTCTTTGTTCAGAGATACAAATATCTTCACATAAATATTTAAAAAAGAATTTTTAACTGTTTAGGGATGAGAAAAGGTAATGATATTTTCCATCTTCAAAATCTTACTGAAAATGAAAATATTCACTTAAAGTTATGAAAAATGCATTCACTGGCCTTTAAAATTTGGCAAGCCCCAAAAGACAAGACAATTAAAGAAGTCAAGCAAAAACTCTAAGAAAATATATGAAGCCTGACTAACAGGCACACTCAATATAAATTGCATCTGCATGAGTTACTGATGGCCTTATTTCTGAGTTCTGAGGAAAATGTAACAAGGAGTGACTTGTGTAAGATCATCCATGGCAAGTAAGAATCCAGCCAGCTCATGTCTTATTTGGTAACTGATGATTATACAGAGAAAATAAGCAGAGAAAACAGGAGAAGGGGTACTAATTAGAAAGGAGCCCATGGTTAGTTAATAGTGTCCCTAGAATTCATCTCTCAAGACAGGACAAAGAAATATCTTCAGATGCAGTGAGTTAACATGTGCTCGCACCAGGTGAAGCGAGCCCTGAATCTGATTCTGCTTAAATCCTTACTAGAAAAGGAAATAACACAGAATCGTCAGGGAAGAAACCCTTGTAATAAGAGGAGAAACTGAGTGATAGAGCTTCAAGCCTCGGAGCCAAATACTGTCAGTAGGTGCCAGAAATATCAACGAGCATCATGGGACCTGTGCCCTACTTATCCCCTGAACCAGCCTCCAGAACAGTGAAATATATTTTTCTTTTATTTGCATGAATTTTGACCTTGTTGCTGCCATCCTAGGAAGCTAGTACATGTTCAAAAACAAATATTTAAATGGGTATTTAATTTTAGAAAGTCAAATGATGCCATAAAGAATGTCGAACAATTGTAATGGTGTCAACCACAATTTCTAAATCAGATACTAAATCAGTGTTTATATTTGCCAAAATCATCAGGCAATGTGACAAGTCATATATCCAAATATAAATTCTACTAAAAATATTTAGTTGCCTTCTAAAGAAGCCTGAGAATGCTAACACTGGAATTCAAGCAATTATACATCTTAAGTTGCTTTATCCATTATGAAAATAGCTCAATAACAAAAGAACCCAGTCAAATAAAAGACACAACATTAAAATATCACAGGACAACTGTAGTAAGGATTGAGAATGGCAGGAGCCTTAGAAAAGGGGTGAGCAGTTACTGGGCATTGCTCTAGGAGTCAAAGGAATTTAACTTGAGAGAGTTGGAGGCTTGAGCATGTGAGCACAGACCATGGCAGTCTGGACAGCATGCTTCCTCTGCTTCGGCTTCCTGTGTATGTTTCTTCATAGTTCCTTTGTGGAATTTATACACTCCGTTAGAATTAGTTCTGCATGAGGAGTTACAACTAAACTATTACTACTTTTTATTTATTTAGTAGTTAAACTACAATTAGATGAAGTGGCCTGAATACAGACCAGAAATGAAATACACAATGCATATAACTTAGGCACATAGAAGTCAAATTTTGCTTTCAAATTAATCATCCTTCATATGCAATTCTGTACTCATTTAATAAAGTACACAATTCAAGCATCTTCTTTTAAATATGGTCACTTAATGCTCAAAATGAACATTGTTTGCATCCAAAACACAGCTGAGGAAATCTGATTACCAGATATTGAGGAACTGATCTATTGTTGAATTAAGTTTTAAGTTGGTTTTATCATCCTTAGTTGTATAATCTTGTTACTTTAAATATTTATTTTCAAAATGCCATTTTAAATAGTATAATGTGGATCACTGTTGAATATTAAAATACATATACTTACAGGAAATTACTATAAAATTGTATTAGTGTTGCCAGAACTCATTAAATTGCTTTTAAAGACCTGATCTTGGTCCAGTACTGTTCTCCAATAAAAGTAGTCAAGACCCCTCCTAGAGACAGACTATTCTGAGCATGGAGCCAAAAACACACAAGCTAAGCCCAGAACTTAAAGGAAAAGAGGCATAACTGGTGGTAGGAGGAATCTTAAGGGGTCAGAGTACTATTCTGAGGCAGCTACAATTGATTGACAGGACAAATGTGGTGCTGGGTCATAGGTCACAGAAGAAAATAAACATCAGCAGGTCCAAACCCGCACCAATAAATGCCCAATAAGTAAATGAAAAAGGAAAAGTGACATCTGTCCATTTATACAGATTCTCCATTATGAAGGGATCAGAGTTTATGAGTATGAATGGGGTATAGTCACTTGCTTACAAATGTGTACAATGTATACCAAGGTGGTCCAGAATCCAACCACACTGAGGAAATCTGGCCAGCATCATCAGGTGCCTTCCATAAACTGTGATGACCACAGCTTCTCATCTAAACAAATGGATAGTCTATCTTGAAATTGACAAGGGATGCCTGAGATTAGTTCATACTAACACATATGTGGGGGGAAAACTAGGAATGCCTGAGATGGCTGATACTAACATACATGTGGGAAAGAAGCTAGGAATGCCTGAGATCAGCCACATGCTAACCCACATGGAGAAGAAAAGATGGAAGCAAACAGGAGAGCAGCCCTGGGTCTCAGTGCATCAAAGATAGTGGTTTTCTTTAGAGAATCCACAGGCTATTACCTCAGAAGGACCACATTCACCCTGGACTCAAGGCTGTGCTGCCCCCACCAGAAGGTTCTAAGGCTTAAAAAATCAAACTACTTTTAAGTAAATTGTTCATATCCCAATATTTAATGTTGTTTAAGAGATATGGAAATATCTTGTCCAATAAAATACACCTTACAATGTCCTAAATCAAACCAAAAAAAAAGAATTTTACCAGGTATATAAAGAAGCATGGGACCAGAGGCAAAATAAATGGTGTTACCTAATCCTGGACTTTTAGATACTAAAACTATGTGATAAAGAACCCTCTTATCATTATAATGTATCCAGACTCTAGTACTTTATTATAGCAACTAATAGTGGACTATTCAGGTTATGTAGACTTTGTGCTCACATGCCTTTCAACTGACTGTAAAGCAAAAGTCCCTGAGCCCACAGGGACACACCTACTCCAACCAGGAATACACACTTCCTGGGCCAAGCATATACAAACCATAACATGTATATTGGCAAAGTCTTTTTCTGCATCTAATAAAATTATGTGGTTTTGTCTTTCAGTCTGTTTATGTGGTGGGTTTTATCAATTATGTATGTTGAACTATCTGCTTCTCTGAGATGGGCCGACTTGATCATGGTGAATGATCTTTTCTATATTTTCCTGGATTCCGTTTATAAGTATTTTATTGCTTTCTTTGCATCTATGCTTACAATATTGTTATGTAACTTTTAGCGTGTGTGTGTGTGTGTTTAAGGTATCATAGGTATAGTGCCTTCATAAAAAGAATTAGGTAGTGTTCTTTCATATTCTATTTTGTGGAATAATTTGAAGAGTATTGGTGTTAATTCTTCTGTGAAAGTCTGTTTGAATTCTATGCTAAATATATCTGTCTCTGGGCTTGTTTGGGTTGGGAGACTGCTGCTTCTATTTCACTGGGGACTATGAACATGTTTACATTAATTGCTTAATCCCTGAAACATACATAATAGGATAGTTCCCATTCCTGCAAGGTGTACTGTCACCTCTACACAAACACTGTGGCACACATCACTCAAGCACACACATACTCACATCCATTAATTAATTAATTAGACATAAAATTTTTAGAAAGGAAGATGCGATCATTCATGTTTGGGAAAGATAATTTCATTAAGCCTTTAAAAAAAAATTCAGGCTGGGCATCTTTTATGATTGCATCCCAGCATTTGGAAGACCTAGGGATGAGGATCTGGGATTTAAGCACAGCCTGGGCTATATAGTGAGACTGTTTCAAAACAGGGAAATAGGTGGCTCATACAGGAAGAGGGAGACAGACAGGTTAACTTAAAAACAACTAATGAACCAAAGGAAAGAAGATAAAAGGATAGAATTTGGCAAAGGACTTAGATAATGAGAGAAGAAAATACAAAATCAACTAATATGCCTGGGCCTAGGGTTATTCTCTGGCAAAGTTGAGGTGGCGTTTTCTGGATGTCATCTGATACAGGTTCACATGGTATTTTGCTGAAGCAAGACCTGTGGAAGAACACGTGATGTTTGGAGAGAGTATAAATAGGACTCAAAAGACAGTGATGGCACACGTGCACAGCTAGCCTTGAAATGCTTAGTTGGTCTCATTCTTTTGTTGATCTTCCCTTTGTTGAGAGAACCACAGCAAAGAACTCCTGGCATCCTGGCTGGTCCTGGTCAGTCCTGCTGACTGGTTCCGATCTGGTGGAGGCCTGGCAGTTTCTGCTGGATCATGCCACTGCAGCAGATTTACATTGGTATCCTGACACTACTGAACTGGACTGCTGGTATCCTGACAGAGGTTGGAATCACCCCAAAGAACATCTTCTAAACAGGTCCATATTCTCCTGTCCTATTTACCGTCTTTTCTCCCCAACCTTTGGATGGTGGTCTAGAAGGGGGGTTGAAGCATTTGAGAACCCTTATTAAAAGTAGGTTTTGAAAAATCGAAGCCAACGCAAAGTAGCCTGCCTGGGGCCAAAGGTCAGTCTCTAGTAAGAATACAGACATGGATTTAGAAAAAAATATTATACACTGTGGATGACAGTGATGTCTTATTGTAATAAAAATCTACTTCTGAATGGTAAACTTAGAAAAGGTATTTAATACCCAGGTTGAGTAGGTTTTTTTCTCTAATCCCAACACTGAGGAAGCCAAGACTGGAGGATGGCAAGTTTAGAGTCAGACTTGGCTGTGCAGTGAAATCCTTATTCAACCCAACGAAACAAAACTACATATTTAAACCACAAATAGTAACTTTTATAAAGCTGGGCCGAGTGACACTCACCTTTAATCCTACCACTCACGAAGAGCTCTGTGGGCTCAAGTCCAGTCTGGTCCACAGAGGAGTTTCAAGACAGCCAGAGTTACATAGTGAAGCCCTGCCTCAAAAAAAAAAAAAAAAAAAAAAAAAAAAAAAAAAAAAAAAAAAAAAAAAAAAAAAAAAAAAAAAAAGATAATTAACTCATAAAATTATATTGTATAAAATTGGCTTGGAAATGACCTTATGGCACTCTGGGGTGTGTGTGTGTGTGTGTGTGTGTGTGTGTTGAAGCGTGGATGCTCAAAGTGTGTTATATTAGTTGAATGAAACGTTCCCTTCACCCCATCACTATACCCAGTGAATATAGTATATACACTATGCACAGTGGATGGACTAGTATATACTAGTAAAATAAGTTTTCAGTTTTGTTTTCATTTTTTACTCATGTGTGTCTGTATGAGTGTGTGCCACGTGTGTGTACCTGGATGTTCTTGGAGATCACCCAGAGGGCACTGGCTCCTAGTACAGGAGCTGAAAGTTGTTATGAGCCACCTGCTATGGCTGATAGGAGTCAGACACTGAGCCATCTCTGTAGCCTGTACAATAGCTTTTTGTACATCTAAAAAAAAAAAGTCAAGTGTCAAAATTCATCTCTATTAATTGAAAATGAAAGGACTTTATTTTACAATACAATGTCTGCTTTACCTTCCAATCTAAAATGACTCTTTTGAACAGTTTTGGTTTTATTTTTATGCATACCCCTCACCTCACTGACCATAACAGAAAGTTGAATCTGTGATGAAGCTGTTCCTCATGCTGTAAGGGCAAAGTCTCCTTGGAAGTTATTTGGCTGTTTCAGAATTTTCTAGGATAAATTGATATTAGATTAGTTTTGTATATAATTACTGAGTTCTACAAAACTGTTCTCAAAGAAATAAATTTTGTGGTGGCAGAGAGGATGCAAAAACCACAAGAACGAAGGCAAGCAAGGCCAGACCGTGGTTTTAGTGACTCCACGAGGAGTGTGAGCTCTGTGAAGGCTTCCCTTTCTACAAAGCAAGATTTCAGGTGGCTGATCTGTAAACTTCCTTCAAAAGCCAGTGTCAGATTGTGATGCGTCAATGTAGTACAAATATTTTTCTTATTTTATATCTGGTTTCCATTTTGCTGCTCTTGGGTATTTCACCCACTTGATGCTCACTGTGAACACTATGACATGTTCCTCTAGGACCAGTAGGCACGGTCTCCCCTTGCAAATCAATAACCCAATCTGGCCAACCTCAGAATGAGTAATCGTCAGACTCTGGCAATTCCACAGAGGCATTCCGTCTGATCAGCTAAGGCTCCTTACTTTGTTTAAGAAATAATATGCCTTCCCAGTGAGAAATCACTTAGAACTCTTTAATATCCCTTGTCTGCCTGGGGTTAATGCCCAAGGAACAGCTGGCCCTGAGTAGAAAATTACAATAACTTATATGTACTGCCCTATGGTCTTTATTGCTGCAACAAAGCACTATTACCAAAAAGCAAGTTTGGGAGGAAAGGGTTAATTCAGCTTACACTTCATATCACAGTTCATCACCAAAGGAAGTCAAGACAGGAACTCAAACAGGGTAGGAACCTGGAGGCAGGAGCTGATGCAGAGGCCATGGAGGAGTGCTGCTTATTGGCTTGCTCCCATAGCTTGCCGAACCTGCCTACTAATAGAACCCAGGACCACCAGCCCAGGATTGACACTGTCTAAAATAGGCTGGGCCCTCCCCCACTGCTCACTAATTGAGAAAATGCCTTAAGGCTGGATCTCACTAAGGCATTTTCTCAACTGAGGCTCCTTCCTGTCTGATGACTCTAGCTTCTGTCAAGTTGACACACAATACACTATAGGCTTCTGTATTTTACACACACCATCCTCTCTAGATCTCTTTTAGATCCTGGACCCAAGTTACACTTTAAACAATTTGCACAGAGCCAGGAGACTGCAAGCCTGGCTGCTTGGGCAAATGGGAGATTTATACCGCAAAAATATTGCAATATTTCTTAAGTACGCCTGTGTTGTTCTTTTTGAATAGTTGTTGCCCAGAGTTATCTTGCCCATCTGATGGAATTATGCCTTTCTCAAGAAGAGAACTGTGAGCTTTATGGTAGTAACCCAGGACTTAACATTTGTTGTGACCTTATGCTGCCCCCTTGAGCATGTCAGAGGCATGCTCTTTGGGGATAGGTCAGTCCTGATGAACAATTAGATCCTAACATTATAAACTTTGATTGTCTCTAACAGGCTGACTTATCTTTGGGGTATTTTGGAGGCGGTGTTCCCCTAGCTAAATTCTACGTTGTGTGCTTTAATGTCTCATATGAAAATCTATTAGAAAATCTTTTTTTGACGTCAATTCTATTACTTTGAGTTTCTTGTACATCATTTTGACCACACTGAGGTCAGTCTCCTGACTCTTGACCCTTCTCCTGGGTCCTGAGCACTTCCTTGTAAAGAGCCTTACCAAACCAGTTGCTCAAGAATCCCCAAGCACAGTATCTAATCTTTAGCATCAACAACCCCAGGGGATGTCCATCTGCCTATCCTGGCTACAGCAAGAATCTACTTGCTGGGTTTAGACAAATTTCTTGCTCGCTGCTCCACTGAAAAATAACAACAAAAATGGTAAACAGGGATTGGTTTTTAAAATTGTATCTACAGTATTGGCCAGAACTGGGGGAATAGAGAAATTGTCATTCTCCACCTTGACGGAAGACATTTTACAACTTATATAAGACATGAAACACAATCTGGAAATTTCTGCCTGCAAATTTAGTTGTGATATGCATTTTCAGAACTGTGAGGGTAACCTTTGCTGGGAGATACCTCCTTCTCTGCTGTTCCCACAGGAGGGTTTTCCTCTCCTTGCTTTGCAATCTCCTGGAGTAATTCTCATTTAGACACTGTACATTGGGCCGGATGCTTGTTCTAGTATGTTCTGTCCCTGGCCTGTTTCCTGGTCCTGTGTAAACTCCACCTCCACAAACAGTGGTCACGCTGAGTTCATTTCTGTACTGAGGTCTCTTATCTACTACTTCGGGAGGCTTAGATAAAAATCAGCTTTTACTGCTTTAGGTACTATTCCAGCTCTGGTTTTCCCTTGACATATCAAGGGTTAATCAGTTATTAGCTGTCTTAACGTCTATTTCCTCAAACTCCTGAAACAGAATGTTCTAGAGTGCTTCATACAGAAGCTGGTCCACCTCACTCTGCCCACAACTGGGGCCAGAGGAGATAGGCCAGTGGCAAGACGCTTGATTCGCTGTCTCTCTGGGATGTTTCTTAGCCCCACACCAGCCCTGCTGTTTAGTTTCGTTGGTCACGAAGGTTAGTTTCCTAGTGAAACTTGGCTGAGGTCTTGTCTCTGTTCTGAAACAAAGTTTGGTCTGGTCAGACAGCAGAATACCTGCCAGATCCCCAGTCCTGAGGAGAGTGAGCTTGCCCTTGTCAGGTGTACAACTGTTTCGCACAGGACAAATATATGTGGGGTTCTAAGAAAACCTATTACACGAACACGCTGGCATGAATTTGAAAGTCACCATCTTCATTTTCCACAAATGAACTACTAATGCCCTTTTAAAATTATTATTTAACCTAACAGTCTAAGGGACTGTATAATTTTTTTACTTAAAGAAAGTAAACACAGATCATGTTTGTATGTACACACATATTTATTTCTTATGGGACTTACACATGCCTAGAAAATTAAAACAGTAAATAGGTTGTATAATAAAGACAAGTGTTAACGGTGTAGTGATTGAAGGCTAATTTAAATACTAAACAATTATGACAGGTTTAGTTCATAGATGTGCCGGCTATGGGCACATCTCAAGGCTGTCGGCTTGACTGTATGTGCAATTAACTAAAGCCCAGGTACACCTGTGAGGGATTTTTCTTGACTGAATTATTTGAAATGGGAAGAGCCACCCTAAATCCAGATCTTTGAGGTGGGGCATTCTACCTTAAATCTTGGCCACACCTGGTAGCTGTCTATATAAAAGACATGGAAGAAGGACTCTTGCTGTACACCTGCTCACCCTCACTTGGACTGGCAAGTCCATTCCTTTCCCTGGAATTACAGCCTCCTTCTTCAGGATCCTGGTGTATGCTGAAGACCAGCTGAGACATCCAGCCTTGCAGATTGAACTACTGAATTCTTGGACTTTCCATCAGGAGACAGCCATTGCTGGACTAGTCAGACGAAAACCTATAGTCCACTCCGATGAATGTTGTTAGATAGATACAGATTCATTCTATCAGTTCTGTGTTTCTAGAGAACCCTGAGTAAGACAGGAGACAGCGTCAAGTATTCTTAAGAGCACAGGTCACAGACCTTAGTGTCAAGATGCTAAAGAGCTGGGGCTGAAACCAAGTGCAGCTCAATGGAGAAGAGATGGCTCAGCTTCTCTTCATACCTAAAACAAACAGCATCTGGCTTAGGCCCAGTTCTGGGCTCCCAGAGGACTCCAACTCCCAGGGTATTTGTCTTGCTTTGTCAAGTAGGAATTCCAGATAAGTGAGTAGACACATATCTTGTCTCCCCTACTAGACTTAATTCTTGAGAACAGGGTCCAACTCTTATCAGCTCTGTGCCCTCTTTTCTCCTTAGTGCTTTGAACTTAGAATTCTGCCCCTTTGTTTCATGGTGGTGTTCATCTGCTTGAGGAGAGGAGAAGGAAAGACTGGGACATCAACATAAATGTGGGTTAGAGACGTGGATGTGTTATTTTACATTATTTCCTTCCAGTCCCCTCATATGACAGTCTTTCTCTGCTGTGCTTTCTTTGACAGTGCTTGTTGTATTAAAATAGTATAAGACCCCCAGATGGACAGCAGCCAAGGGAGGTGAGTGTTGTTCTTCTGGTCTTCACATTCCTAGGCACACACCCACCTTGTAGTTTATTCTACTAGTTAATTAAAACAAGGTCTCCAGTTCTCAAGTAAGCCTCAGACTTTTGGACTCTTGGGTTCAGGTCGTCCTGTCTCAGTTTCCCCAGTAGATGAGACTACAAGCCCACATCCCTGCATTGGGTTTTCCTCCAGCTTCTTATTATTTATCTATTTATTTTGATGGGGTCTTATTTTGTAGCCCTGGATGACCTGGGACTCCCGTGTAGACCAAGGTTTCCTGGAACTCACAGTGTCGAGGTTAAAGGTAAACCACTGTGCCTGGCTTTCTTTAAGCTTTAAAGAAAGAAAACTACACAGAATGCAAGTATCAGAAATTCAAATGATTTCAGACTTCTCGGGAAATCTTTGAAATTTGAAGACAGGCTAAATTTTCGTTCGATTGGTTTTCCAGAGAGTGTTTCACTAGTAGCCAGTGCCTGGCCTCAGGACTGAGGTCTTGGACTGGGATTACAGTCTGTCCACCACACTTAGATCACATAATACCAATACCTAATTGAGTCGCAATTTTATACTGAAAACCAGTCCGTAATTACAGCTCTATCTATCTGCCCGACGTCCTACAGCAGAGACATCTACTCCCACCCCTGCTGTTCCCCCCCCCATGCCACTCCGCAGGGGGCCTGAAATGATTAATCTGTGAGATACACCACCATCCCCTCCCCTCTGGAGGGACTTTAAGATTCTTTAGGAATTAACAATCATTTAAAGTGTAAATGACTGGCTCAAGGGCCCTGTGGTTAAATCTCCCCTTTGAAATTCAAGCATGCCAGGAGATGGGGTTTCAGGTTCTTTCAGGAACTCAGGCTGATCAGGAACCCTTCCAGACCTGTTTGTTTTAACCTGGTACCATTAAAACTGGTACCATCAAGAACCCTCAACTGCTCGCACACTGCCTGTCTACCTCTTTGCTGGCAGCCAGGAAGTATTCATTAGTGAAGCCCTGCATTATGCACTATTTGGACCACCTGTGAACGGATCCCTGGGGTTGTGATGTATTGCCAAAGGCTGAGTGCTCTCAAAGCAGCGGCTGGAAAGCCTAGGCTAAGACACTGGATTACACCAAGTGAGGTCTGAACGCTTTGCTGGGAGCTGCTGCAGCTTGTGGAGTCATCACACCGTTTTCATTTCAGAGTACTGAGGGGTGACCGCCTGCTCTCAGCAGCCCCCACCCACATCCCCCATCCTTATGATCACGTTTAGCGCTGTTTGGACTGAGAGGCCAGGGAATTTTCAAGTGGTTTCATTAAAAAGTTCTCGGAGGATAAACAAAATAACTGCAGAAGAAGGGGCTGGCAGTGGAAATAATTGAAACAGCCCTGAAGACTCAAGTCTAATCTATTCCTTCAGGACAAAGGAAAGGGATCAAGGATGGCGGAGGCGATGCTCGCAGTTGGTGTGGCGAGCCAGAGGCGGTGGCTGAGGATCTGGATCCTCCATAGGTTTACTGACTGACAGAAATAATGACAAAATTGTGATCTCCCCCACGAATATAATCCATTTTCTGTTGCCAATAACACAATACTACCAAACGATCAAATTCTAAAGAAATGTGTTGATTTGGGCTCACGATTCTGGAGGCCCGAAGTGGAGAGACTACAATCTGGTAATGTCTTCCTTGCTGAGAAAATCATAACAAGGCCTCACACAGCAAAAGGCAGGGATCCTATCATGGGGCCTTGCCTGAACCTAATCACATTTCAAAGCAGGTGGTTTTTTTTTTGTTGTTGTTGTTGTTTTTTTTTTTAGAAAGGTGGGCTATTTCTGTGCTCTTTGCCACCTAAAGGTTTACAGGTTTCGGAGCTGCAGTTAGTGGGAAGGAGGTGTATCTCGGGAGCCTTTTGTGGAAGAGGATACAGGAAGCCTTGTGCCTGAGTCACTGCCACAGCTCCATGCTTCACGGCTGCTGTGAGGCCAATATTTCATTCTCCCAGGATTGACTGTGGGACTACAGGCCTAAAGTAATAGAGACAAGTGACCACGGCCCAAATACAAGCTTCCGTTTTTTGTTTGTTTGTTTTGTTTTTTGTTGTGTGTGTGTGTGTGTGTGTGTGTGTGTGTGTGCGCGCGCGCGCTCTCCAGGGAGCTGCCACAGTAACAAACACCCAATTCACTAGTAGGTCTATTGTCTGGAACTCGACTCTGCCACCATCCGGGGAGATATCCAAACCGTATCCAGACCATGGCACCATGTATTCTTATGCAATTCCTACGTTATTATCCCATTTCATGGGTGAGTTAAATCTGAAAAGTCACTTGCCCAATACCACCCACTCAGTGGCAGAATCAGAACTCAGACCGGTACTCTCAGACCAAGACTCATACTTTAAATATCACACCAATTTTGTCACTTGTACAAACATCTTCCAAGTGTAGTCATAGAAAGAAAAAAAAAAATCCAAATTTCAAAAATTTCAGACCCAGCAGTACAATGGCTTTCTGAAAGTTCACTTGTCACGAGACAAGGTTGGACCACAGACTGTAAGAGAGTGAACAGATAATCATATATGGCGAACTTGAAAACAAGTCTGAATCCTAATTTGTGCTATATTTAGAAAGAGCCAAAGCTTTATATAAACCAAATAGACATATTTCAGGTTGCTTATAACTGAGACAAGTAAAAGAACCTAGGTTTCAGCCTTTCCTCCTTCTCTTTCCTCCTCCTCCTCCTCTTCCTCCTCCTCTTCTTTTTCCAGGGGTGCCAGCACATGTCTGTAATTACATCACTTGGGAAGTAGAGGAAAAAAAAAAATCAAGAGTGCCAAGTCATTCTCAGCTACACATTATGTTTGAGATAGCCTGGGCTACATAAAACCCTACCTAAAAACAAAGATTTATGGATGGTGTGGTAATCTAGAGGGAACCCACCTGTTTTAGGGTTTTACAGACACCATGACCAAGGCAATTCTTACAAGAACAACGTTTAATTGGGGCTGGCTTACAGGTTCTGAGGTTCAGTCCATTATCATCAAGGCATGGCAGCATCCAGGCAGGCATGGTACAGGGGGAGCTGAGAGTTCTACATCTTCATCTGAAGGCTGCTAGCAGAACACTCTCTTCCATGCAGCAAGGATGAGGGTCTTAAAGTCCACACCCACAGTGACACACCTACTCCAACAAGGTCACACCTTCTAATAATGTCACTCCCTGGGCTGAGCATACATAAACTCTCACAGATACTTTACATCAATTATATCTAATTTCAAAGTTAAATTTCTTTCTATTTTTTTGAAATCAGAATGATATAAACTGGGCCGGGAATCAAATACATTTTGTTGTTGTTCTTTCAAGACAGGGTTTCTCTGTGTAGCTCTGGTTGACCTCGAACTTGCTATGTAGAGCAGGTTGGCCCTAGATTCAGAGATCCTCTTGCCTCTGCCTCCCTCATTCTGAGGTTAAAGGCATTCCATAATGCCCAGCTGCAAACTGGAGTTATAGACAGCTGCGAACTGCTGTGTGGTGCTGGGGATCGAACCTGTAACCTCTAGAAAAGCAGCCGGTGCTCTAAACACAGCCATCTCTTGGGCCTCAAAGAAAGTTGAAGCAGCAGAACTTGTGAGGGAGAGAACTTGGACCTGGATCTGAGAATCTAAGACTTTTGAGAGCACTAAAGAGGGGGGAAGTTCGCAGGGTCTCTAAGCACAGCCGACCGACCAACTTCACAGCTGGTTTTGGCTCCAAACTGCGATGGACTTTGGTATTGTGGGGTTTTCCTGGATCACATCTTGAGACTTGTGAAGGCCAGTCATTGGCTATCGTTGTTCATGACCTTTTGCCAGTGGGCTTCCATGTTTGGGGACAGTTTTAGAATTAAGCAAGACAGGTACAGTCAATTTA
This sequence comes from Arvicanthis niloticus, assembly GCF_011762505.2. Taxonomy (NCBI): domain Eukaryota; kingdom Metazoa; phylum Chordata; class Mammalia; order Rodentia; family Muridae; genus Arvicanthis; species Arvicanthis niloticus. The sequence goes on from NC_047678.1 coordinate 47,879,198, forward strand.
GTATCTGACCCATTGCATGAGAGCCATTCTTTGAATTTTGTTACACTTATTGCGTGCAGGTGTGCGTGGGAGTGCCATGGCATCATGAAATCCAGGGACAAATTGTAGGCACTTTACCATACGAACCCTGGGGATCAAGCTTGGATCCTCAGGCCTGGTGGGTTGCTGGTTGATTTTGATACCACTAAACTTCATGAGAACAGAACAATACCTTCAGTTACCTTTAGAAGGGAATTAAATTCTATGAACTATATTATTATACTCCCAAATTGAAAAGCATTTTGCACATGTGGGTGATTCCACTATCTTCACAGGTGTAGAATTTTGTGAGCATGCAAAGGTGAGGAGGCATTTGTTCCTGGACCGGTAGGAACCCGGTCAGTCCCTCTCCTGCTGGGTTCTCAGCACCTAGCCCAATGCCTGGCACCGTAAATTCCAGACATTCAACCAGTATTATTAATGGACACTAATCCTACTCCATAGAAACTGTCTTCCTGTAAGATTATTTAAAATATCCTCCAAAGAAAGCAAGCAGTAACTCCAGACTAAAATCAAAAATCGGGGGTGGTAGTCTTAATCCCTTCAGTGAGGAAATAGCAGATATTCTTGGAATTTATGTAAAGTGGGATGGATTACTGAGCATAGTCTGAAAAGCATTCCCTCTGGGAAAGCTTTATATAAAAATATTGTCTAAATGGATGACTTCATGTGTGTCTCTCAGAATTGCAATTCTGCCTGTGTTGTCATGTCCCCTGAGTACGTTTGGAAGCTAACCACATCAGGGTGTACCCTTGGCTACACGCCAATGACCTACTTAAAAATGGGCAAATGATGTGTGATTATGAAACCAAAGAAAATTCTAGGATGGGTATGTTTGTAAGCTATGAAAGGGCAGCTTATAAATGCCAATTAAACAGAACCTCTGTAGAAATTCTCAGTTATGAACTTTGTCAGGCTACAGTGCAGTCAGCAATTATAGAATTGATAGGTACCAATCAATCAATCATGTTTGTGTGTCCACTGAGAACATCCTTGACACGGTGTGGTTTACTGGCACACACCTATAGTTCCAACCCCGAGGATGCAGAAGCAGGAAGATATCTGAGTTTGAGGTGAGCCAAGCTACAGACTGATAACATTTTTAATATGTCTAAAACCAATACAGCAGGAACTATTTACAGTGGAACTCAGAAAGCAGGATACTGGGCTCAGTGTTGTGTAACTTTCAAGGTAAGCAATGATGTAAAAAACCCACATCTTTACCTTAAAGGTGAAGAAACTTACAGTCAGGGCAGTTTAAAATGTGCTTCAACTTGTGTGTTATCCTTCAGTGCAGAGGCAAGCGCATTGCTACTATACATATCCCTAGCGTCACTCATTTGCTCAGGGTGGTCTTGAACTCACTATTTAGCCAGTCAGGCTGTTGACCTGCGATCTTGCCTCAGCCTCCTGAGTAGCTGGGCTGATAGGCCTGCAAGCCAATATCGATGCCTAATTCTCTTGGCTGCTTTCACAGTGGCAGAATTCCTTACAGTTCCTCGAATTTATCATCTAAATCAATGCTAATACGATGGGGTCAACAGAATGTTTGTGGACAGAGACGTTGTACAGGAAGAAATGGAGTGGATGGAAGGGTCACAATGCCTAGGTTTAGAAATCCTTTCTGCTCACACTGCAGATTCCGGGCCAGCGCATCTCAGCAGGAATCTCCCACGTCTCTGAGGGTCCCTTCAGAAATCTAATGTGATAGTTTCTCTACCCAGGGAATGACTAGAGCTAGCTGGATGAGAGACACTGCTCCTGCCCAGGGCCAAGGAAAGTAATTTTAAGAATCCACCCGCCACTAAAACTATCTCTAATAGGAACCCAGCACCCAAGGTAGAAGTTGTAACACAAATAAAAAACAGTTCAAACACTAAACATATAATATAAAGTATTGAAAACCCTGCTTTGTTTTCTCAGGTTCCAACATGATTACCTGTCCACTAGGCTTTTTACAGGGACTGATTTTAGATCCGAAGTCTGAACCTCTAGGAAACCATGACTATGGTTGCATATAGCTCTGGATACGTACAACGGTGGCATAAAAAAAAAAAACAAAAAAACAACTGATCAAGAACAAGAAGAGTGTATCATTATCTTTATATACAAAAATGAAGGCCCAAAATATGGTTTGTTGAAGTAGCTATCAACAGGATGCCAGCCGATTTCACATTTGCTTTGGTTAACACAGCTTGGGATCACCAGTCGGCCCCTCCTACTAACAGCACAGACGGGATTGCCTCCAAAACAGAACAAACCACTTGGGAAAAAAATTAAGTCAAAAATTTTAACAATAAATAAAAAAAAAAAAAAATGTAAAGGTAGCCTCCTCTCCATCTGACAATCTCGGGCATAACACGTACACTGATTTTGAAAGTAAAATTTTCTCACAATAGTAATGACAGATGTTAGTACAGCAGGCCATGTAATGAAATTACTTTAATGCATTTAAAAAAAAAAAAAAAAAGAAAACCTTAAGAACTAAACATGAACTTTTAAAGTTGGCACCTTCTACAACTGTACACAGCCTAAAACAATCGTCTACACTTTCTTACAGAACATAATTCAAACTCTTGTTGGCATTTCAATATCCTCCTGAGAAAACAGTCAAAAGGAGCATTTAGTACACCCGATCTGAAACAAAGTTCATAATTCTGATTTATGGCTATGACAAGGCAATCAGCTTCTATTGAAAACTGTAATCAGTGATAGAACATATTTGGAAAACATAAACATTTGGTCTGATGGTCTTTAATGTTGGTTAAAGGGGTCTGATATTTGTTGCCAATGAAAGGTACTTTAATCCACTGCGTAAAAAAAGAAAGAAGGAAAAACAACGCAGCTGTCCATTCTTTTCGAAACACATAAGACCAACACTACTATTTACACGCTTAAAAGATTTCAGATTTATTTAAGTAAGCATCTTCTTCGTGGGAAATCGAGTGCTGCAGAGATGCAGACACCCCGAAAGCTTGACGATCTGTAAACTACAAAAATGTTATTTGAAGAAACATTTCCGCTTCTTGTCCTAATTTTGACCGTAAATACAAAACCAATTTTGAAATCAGTCACAATTTCAAGACCTAGGGAACCTTAGCGTTTTTGTATCTGTGAAAACTTTGTCTTAGACTCTTCTCCTCCTGTCGATACTGGTCCACTGCACAGACACACACAAACAGAATGGCCACACTGGACAAAAGGGGAACTCAGTCCCAACGCCACCAGCATCTTGGTGGTCTCGCTCACCCTGAGGTACATGACCTGCAGCATTTGGGGAGGGTACAGGGGCCATTGCAATTGATGAAGGAACACCTCGGCAAAGCAACTATTATTTATCCACAGAAACAGTGAAAAACAATGATATATATAGATATATATAAAAATCACAAACCAAATATAAAACTAACACCATTCCATTTTTCCAAATTTGGTTTTGCATTTCTTCAGTGTTCCGGGTCAGCACGTGCCAACGTCGTCTGCATCGATATAAAGTTCTCGTATCCAGTTTTAACAACTGCCATTTGGATCGTAAGTCACATTTACTGGGATGGTTGGGAAATCAATGTATTCAATGACTCTATGCAGTGCACTCACCAGCTTGGCAGGAGTTGAGGGATTAAGAATGAAACAGAAGCCATTCATTTTAAACTAGACAAAGGAGATTTCAAATTAAAACCATAAAGAAGGGTAGGGGACCTTACTGGGAATATGAGTACTAGACATCACCAAAAAAAAAAAAAAAAAAAAAAAAAGATAAAAAAACCCAACTGTTTGGTCAGAACGTAGGAACGTAACTGCCTTGAGAAACTTGTGAATTACCTAACCAGAGTGCGCACTGCCTTAGGTCCAGCCAGCACAACGCTGTAAACTGCCACAAAATCGGTCAAAGGTGTTCACTGACTACAGCCAATGCAACGTCAGCATCCACCTCCCAGGCCAAGTGTTCCTGACTCATCACCTCTAGCTACAGGCAATCGTCTCCAGCTGCTGCTCCGCCTCGGCAGCCATTGCTGCAGCCTGCAACTGTTCTGTCTCGCTCTGGATGGCACTGGGGGTGACCTGTTTCCTCTCACTGTGCATATTGTTCTCATGCCTCTTCAGATCTGAGGCCTTGGCAAAGGCCTTGGTGCAAGAGCCGCACACAAAGGGCTTTTCCCCTCTGTGTCTCCTCTCGTGGTCCTTGAGGTGAGACTTGTGTTTGAAGGCTTTGTCACACATGTGACAGGCGAACGGTCTTTCGTTACTGTGAACCCTCTCGTGCTTCTTCAGGTCTGGGGCACGGATAAACGACTTCCCGCACACCTCACAGCTGTAGGGTTTATACCCCGTGTGGATTTTTAGGTGTTCTTTCAGGTGGGCCTGGGTGGTGAACCCTTTTGTACACATCTCACAGACAAACGGCCTGTCTGCCGTGTGGAGCTTCTCGTGCTTCCTCAACCTGCCTTCATCAGAAAACGTCTTCCCACACGCCTGGCAGGCGATCTGCTCCCGATGGTGACCGTAAAGCAGATACTCAAACTTCATGTCGCTGGCTGCCGTGGTCCAGCCCGGAGTCTGCTCATCTTTTACTTCGCTCATCCCGTCATTAAAGGTTAAGGCTTGAGGGGTCTGAGACCCCAGATCTTTGGACTCGGGAGTCTCCATGGATTCTACTTCCTGGCCGTAGCAGTTCACTTTTCGAACCTCCTCACTCCCCAGCTCCTTCAAAATCGCTTCCTGAACCCTGAGAGTGGTCGTGGGAGACTTGCCGTCCTCCTGACTTGGGGGGGTGCCTTCTACTGTGTCATCAGAAGGGCTGTCATCCTGGTCCCCGATTTCTTCCACATCATCATCCTGAGTGTCAGCAGCGTCTCCTATGGGCGGTTTAATTTGAGGCAATATTTACTCTTTGACTGACCGTTACTTTCATCCGGACTAGACACGTCACGCTTCTGAGAACACAGTTTATCCAAAAACCGGATACCGAGGATTTGACCGGACGACATCATCAAGTTGACATCCTCCTTTTCACGGAAATCTTTGCTGTGTACATGTAGTTCAGCACCTCTTCGAATATGTCGGAGCGCAGGAAGTCTATCTCTATGACGGAGGAACTGTCCACCTCCAGCTTCTTGAAAAGCTTCTTAAAGTACGTGCTGCAGGCGGCGAGGACACACCGGTGGGCTCTGAACTTTACATCCTCAACCACAATGGCGATGTCACAGAATTCGCCTTCCAGGCGCTGTTCGTTCAGCGTTTTCAGAAACAGCGTTTTATGGTCATCGTCATTATATTTTATGGTTTCAGACATACTGATGAAAAACTCCTGCAAAGGAAACATTTAAAGGTGTTTAATGTGCACCTAGTACACCCACGTCATATCGTGACTATTTGGAACCTAAGAATTTAGAAAGTCAGTGTTATGTTAAAGATAGTCCCCAAATGGGTAAAAACGAACAGCCCCAGACAAGGGATTTCCATACTGTAATTCTGAATTACATTCCATTTACTAACAGTTTCCAGGTTATAATGACAATAGCAGCTTTTCACAAAATACACACAGGCATTACTTTCCATGTCTTAGATGGCTCAATTCACTTAATTTCAAATAATCCTATGAAGTAGGTGGTGTCCTCAGTTTCTAAAAGAAGTTAGGAAGCTGCTCAATATCCTACGGGTTTTAAGATCCAGTAATCAAATCTAGGAACTGTTTAAAAACTCATACAGTCAGTGTCAAGACAGATAAACAGCCCAAACCATGTAACTCAGTCGGGCCCATGGCGGCCGCCTATAATTCCGAGACGGTGGTGCCAACGTGACTGGCTGTACTAGCTGAACAGTGAACTCAAGGCTGAATTGAGAGATCCTGTCTCAATGGGCAAGGTGGGCATCAATCAAGGACGGTGCCTGTCCTGTCAGCCTCAGGGTCTTCTCAGAAATGTCCACTCACATGTACATGCACACATGCATACACATACCACAAATGCAGAAAAAAAAATAAAGATTCCTAAGCCCTAACTGTGGCACCTAACTTCATGTGTGAAGGACTCAAAAGAAGAGACAAACCACCATTGAAGAACTAGAGAGGGCACCACTGCCACAGGGGTCTGTGCTGTCTTCTAGTTTCTACATAGCAGTTGTGAGCCACTCCCGGACAAGAGTCACGGTTTAATCTGACCCCAAAGACATCTGGGAAGACAGTGAAGAGTGGCCTCAGGTTCACAGGATGTCAGTCTTCCAGCCATCCGGTTAAAAGTCACAGCAACAGATGTACAAGTTGACTATCCTTTCTCTGTAATGCTTGGAACCAGAAGTGTTTCAAGTTTTAGAATTTTTTTCTCTAGGTTTTGCAATACATGCACATACATAATGAAATAAACTGGGTATGGCAGTCCAAGCATAATACAAAACTAGTTTGATACTTTATATATACCCTTACACACACCACATGAAGGTACTTATATTATTATTAAAAAAAAATTTTTTTTTCTCTGTGTAGATGCTGGCTATCCTGGAAAATGGAATCCGTAGACCAGGCTGGCCTTGAACTCAGGGATCTTGCTCTTGCTTGACTCAGTAATAGTCCTTTTTGTTTGCTTTGTTTTGTTTCACAAATAATATTTTAAAACAAAACTTCATAGGATAGAATTTTCATTTACGGCTTCTTATTGCCCTTCAAAAAGTTTCAGATTTTGAACATTTTGGATTTAGGTTCAACTATACTTGGTAAGCGTAGGAGTATTTTAAAAACCAAGTAATTTCAGAAGCACCATGAAAGGCCTTCCACTGTGTGTTCAACAGTTGATCTAAAATAGCGTGTTTTATGTTTTCTATTTTAAAAAACAACACTGTCTTACTTTTATTCAACAAAGTGTAAGTCTGAGGAAAACAGTTTTTTTTTCGTGTGTGTGTGTGTGTGTGTGTATGTACACAATTCGGATCAGGGACTTACTTAACCAAGTAAGTATATTACCCCTTAGTGATAACCCTAGACCTGAGATACTTGTATTAAATCAAATGCCAGGTGACAGTCTAAGCTCAATATTCTAAAGTCCACTTACCATGAACAATTCAGGCTATTTTCTTAATGCCTTAAACACCAAAGTCTTCAGATCAGAGTAAGTCTGATCAGGGGCAAGCCAGATCTACAGGAAGAAAGATACAGATTAAGTAAGATTTTTTTTCTCTATATTAAATTCTAAACCAAGTATTTAAACAGTAAAAAGAGAGTAAAAACCAAAACAAACTCACAAAGCTCTCTGTTGCTCTACCTCTTGCATATGAACCATTTTCTGGGTAGACACTGTGAGGCTAGCAGTAATCAGGCCTGGTTCTACCTAAGGACTAGACCTGGTGTGGTAGTATGTATTCTGAAAAACATCAGCACGGGGTCCTTATCTGCACCACTCCCTGCTGGGTGCACGGTTCTCCACATGTTCCTTTAGGACCTATAAACATCTAGATGCATATTTGTCTAAATACAGGGAGGCTGCAGGAACGCACATATCCAATAGCTAAAGAGCAGAGAAATACGCATGCCACTTTGTCTACTACACAACTACAAACTTGTCTCCAAGACTGCTATGGAGAAATCTTACATTCTTTTCCTCTATTCCCCACATGCAGGTTCAAAAGAATTTTTCTTTCATTCTTAACTCTCACCCAAAGAAACTCCTCATCCTGCAGCCCAATAGGTGGAAGAACAAAGTTTCCTATACTGACCACCAGCCCCACAAGTGCAATAGAAGCAGGTGGCCATGCTACAATACAGTGCTACACAAAGACTTTGCCCAGATTCCACCAAGGGATCGCCATCCTGAGGACCCACAACAAGTTCATGCTATAAGAATCACAGGGCTCTGAACCAGCAGGCTTTCCCATGTGGACTGTGTGAGGGCTGCTAAGATGGTTTCTAAGGATGCTCCCTCCCGTTTTCATCTCAGCCTCCCTGGGTTCTAGATGCACCCTGGACCTGCAGTCAGCTTAAGGGAAGGCATCCCCTGCAGAACCTTCCTCGGTCACTAACTGTGGAATCAAGGAGCATGCACTTGGGAGAAGAGTGGCCCTACGGTAGCCATAGCAACATATCAGCGTGCGCCCTCTCATTTCTGGTGAGTGTGTATTCTTTTCAAAGGGTCACGGGCCAATCGGCTCGTTTTTTTTTTTTTTTTTTTTCCTCTATAGAGATGTTCCCATTGCTAAGTTCAAATGAGTCAAACCGGAAGATAGCCATTGCCAGTATGTGTGTAAGTAGGTGTGGGACAAAACATAGCCCAACACCTACAATATCATAAAGCAGCTCCTGGCTAGCGGTTCCCCAAATCGCGAGAGCGCTAAGGCGTCCTCAACCGAGCAGAGAGCCAGGCTTTCCCAAAGCAAACTTACATAAGCAGCCGCAGCCGCCTCCTTATTCCGGAGCAGCTGCGACAATGGCGGCCACACCACTTCCCTGTTGCGACCGCACAACTTGGGAGTGGGGAATCCGGGGCCCCGCGCAAGACCTGGGACGCAGTCCGCGCGTGGGAGCCCACACTCGCATTTCGCAGCCTGTGAGCCGCCGGGTGCAGCGAGCCTTCAGCATTCTTTCCTAAAACAAAAGCTCCCCTGAGCGGCGCCCGCCAGCGACAGGCCACTTTCCCTTCCACCGTCCGCCACTTCTCCAGGTCGCAGCGCGGGCGCGAGGCTCCTCCTTGGCCCGCAGCGGCCCCGGCGGCGCGACGAGCTCGGGAGCGGCATGCGGCCGGTTCCGCAGCCCCGCGCCGCGCCGCGCCCTACTCCGCCCGCGAGCCCTGAGCTCGCGCCCCGCGCACTCCGCGGCCTGCGCGTCTGGTCCTCCCGCGCCCTCCCGCGGCCAGGGGCGGGGGGCGGCGCGCGGCCGGCTCCCCGGAGCTCCGCGGACGCAGGCGGGGAGCGTGCGCGGGGGTCCCGTCTGCTCCGGGGTGCACGGCTGCGAGGGGCGGCGCCCCGCGGACGGCGCTCGGGCCCGACTCGGCCGTCCCCACCCCCACCGCGGTGCACTGCGGCGCGGAGAGCCGGGCGGCCATGAACTCGGCCGCGGAGCGCGCGCGCGGGCCGCCGCCTGGCCTCTCCCCACCAGCTCGCTGGCCTGCGCGGCCCCCGGGGCGCCCGGCCCCCACGCCCAACCGCGGCCCACGCCCGATCCCGCTCGCACCGCGCTGCGCCGCCGCATCCTGCAGCTGGCTGCTGCCCGAGCTTGGCGGGAACGCGCCTCCTCTCAGCCGCCCCGCCGCGCCCGCCGCCGGCTGCCCCCGCGTCCCCGCGCCCGCCCCGGCCCTTTCCGCACCCGGCCCGCGCTTACCTGCAGCTTGGCACAGCTACACGCTCGCCGTGGGCTCCCGCGTTCGGCAGCGCGCAAGCCAGGACGGGATGGACGCGGGGGCACGGTGGGTGGTAGTGTTTGGATTTTTTTTTTTTTTTTTTTAGTTTGGGGAGGGGGTGGGGTGGGGGGAATCGTGCACGTCCCTGGTGGTAGCAGCCCTCCTCTTGCACGAGCACAGAATAGCCAGTCTGCCGCGAACACCCCCACCACCCCCCTCCCCGTGCATGCGCGGTGCGTGCTCCGGGGGGAGAAGGCGCGCCGCCGCTTGCGCAGGCACGGAACTGGATTGGGCCTCTTAAGTGAGCGAGCAGGGAAAGGGTTAATCTGGGACCTTACGGGTCGAACGCTTTCCTTGGGTCTACGGGGCCGCCCGCGGAGGGCCCTGGCCCTGCGCACGCGCGCGCACGCGCGCGGTAAGGGGCGCGCGGAGCCCGCGCGCGGGAGAAGGGATGGGCGGGGTTAGGGGCGGGGCTTCGGCCGCAGGGGAGCGAATGCTCGAGCTCAGTTCTCGAGCACCCGCCCCTCCTGGAGCTCCCGACTCCAGGGCTCCCGCCGGCGCCCAGCCTCGGCACTGCATCGGGAACGCGGGAGCCTGCGCTCCCGTGCGTGTGCATGTGTGTGGGCCATTTCTGCCCCTGGGCGCGCACGGTTCGGGCGCTGAGCTCGTTCCGGCTTCTAGACAGGTGCCCCGGGCAGCGTCTCCCACTGTACTATCGCCCGGATACCCAGGCAGGATTCCTGGATGCCCATGGCCTGGTTCGTGCCACTGAGGTATTGTTTATGGGGAGCAGGCATTTGCAGAACAAATGAAATGCCATCTTAGATTTGGAGTATAAGGGGAAATTCCAGTCACCCGGGACAAACCCCAAAGCTCTGGATCTGCCAGACTAATTGGTGCCTTTGCGTTTACCCAGGTGCATCCCTCTCTAACCATCATGTTTCAAAACTAGGTTGCAACTTGATACTCCCAATGGAGAGATCTGATGGCCTGGTAATGTCAGCACATCCATGTAAGTTATAGCTCCACTGCTGTTGAAACCTGTGTTCTCTGTGCGGCACTTCCTGATCCTCTTTACCTGCCCTCGGGCCCACAACCTGGGAAGCCCCTTTAGCTCACACATTTCTGTTCAACCCGCAATACTGGATTGAGCTGTCGTGCTCCTGAGTGTCACTTCTGCTGCTTTGTCACACTTCTAACAGTCTTGTGTCAAACCATGTGAATAACATCTGAAATTAGGGCAGGATGGTGGACTTATGGGAAGATGTAAAAGAATGCCTGTACCAGGCGCAGAAGTAAACATGAAGGAATACTATGATCACCTCGGTTTTCTTTTTCTCTTTTGAATTGCTCTATGTACTTATTATCTATAGTTAATGCAGTAAGAGGGGTCAAAAAGCTTACAGGCTACACAATTTCACAAGAAGCACTGTAGGGAAAGAGAAAGGCTGAGATTTACCTACTGTATCTTAGGGTCTTGGTGGACGAATTCCTGGGGGAGGTGGGCCTCTAATTCCTGGTGGAGGGGGTCTCATTCCTGGAGGGGGCATGCCTATAGTTGTCCCTCGAGCAGGGGGGAGGCCAGTTGATGGGCCCATGGGTGGTCTCATACCAGGTGGAGGAGCCATAAGGCCCGGAGGTGGAGTTGCTCTGCCTACAGGTGGAGGTGGAGTTCCTCCTGGCAGGTACTGGTTGGGGCTCCTGCAATGTGGCAGCAGCAGCTGCAACAGTGCCTCGTCCCTGTGGGGTCATGACATGCTGGGATGGGCCTCCAACCTCCTCCGACAGGGCCTGCTAATCCAGCAGGCGCTTGGGGAATAGGTAAAACCTGCTGGTACTCCTCTGCCAGCTGCTCTTCCAACCCCAGGGCCACCCGCAATGCCAGCAAGTAGCACACGAGCAATGCCAGTATCTTTGGGAGGCGGACCCTCTCCAGTCACGGAAACCAGGCTCTCCCCATGTAGCAAGACCAGACCCCAACCCGTTTTTCTTCACGTTCTGGCTGTTTTGCATTCTTTGGCTTGATCTTCCTGAACTCATCACAATCACAGAGGATCAAATTCATATGCTTGTCAAAAGCCTTAAATGTGCCAACGAAGATTCTTCCATCTTGCAGGGTGCACCTCATTCTATAGTCAGTGGGCTGCAGCATCTTGCTCCTCTTACCCACAGTCATGACGGCTGTTCCACAATACCGTTTGCCGACACTAAAATGTCAAGATCCTTAATACTTGCGGGAAGGCTATAAATAAAGGTTTGATGCAGGCTATTAACACACAATGTAAGCTTGACCCAAGTTTCACAAACAGTGGATGGGTCCTGTTTTCCTGACTTCCACCAACTTGAAGTTCCAATACTGCTTTAAACCACTTTTTGGTGTCTCAGCTGAAAATGCCTGTCTCATTCCTGAAAATCCACCACAGGAACTTGCTCTTGCTGAGAACATCCTGGGTACATAGTGACACTCTTGGTTGCTCAGTGAGGCTGTCCTTCTACGTTTGACCTGGACCCCGGCCTCTGGCACGTGCTGTTCAGTAGTTCTTCTCAAGTGTAAGCAATTCCTTCCTCTCTCTATTGCGTTGCAAATCACTCCTCAGAACCAAGCGCCAGGCATCTCCAGCTCCCTCTCCTCTCTGCCACAATGGCTCAGGTCTATCATGCTGCCCACCTCAGTTTTCTAAAGGACACCCTATTCGTCCTCAGCTATATATTAACCAATGCTGGTTTAATGTCTCCCAAGGTGTTTTAATACACGTCTTCAAATTTTTATTTTTATGTATGCCTGGTGGCAGTGGAGGTCAGTCAGAAGAGGGCGTCAGATCCCCTGAGACTGGAGCAGGATGATTGTTATTCACCACATGAGTTCTTGGAACTAAACCTGGGTCCCCTGCAAGAGCAGTAAGTGCTGTTAACTGCTGAGCCAAAGTTTTAGCCCCCAGTTATGTCTTTTGATGCACACAATAGCATTTGTGTTAGTAGGTTTGGTGAAAGACTTGAGATAGAATAAACCTGGTCTAGAGTCAGGCCTCTTTGTTATTTTTTTAAAACGATTTCATTATGTGTGTGTATGTGCGCATGTGCACATATGAGGGTAGTGCATATGAGTGCTTATCCTTCTGGAAGCCAGAGGCATCGGATCCCCTGGAGCCAGAGTTACAGACCATTGTGAGCCATTTGACATGGGTGTTGGTCCACAGGTTCTCTGGAAGAGGAGCAAGTGCTTTTAACCGTGAGTCATCTCTCCAGCCTTTTAAGCCAAACTCTCTTTTCTGGAATGGAGACAAGGAACTCAAGGCAGTCCTGAGGACTGACCAACACAACACCCAGCTAAGCTTTTACTGCAAATATTAATCCCCTGTCACTAAGGACATACATACTACGGGTGGTGTTGGATTCCAACACCATGGCAGGAAGTGGTCCTCATACCTGACACTCTGCCTATTTGCTTTATTCTTGTTTGCACAAGCCTGTCTGTGATTTGCTTACAGGGGACTAATAATACCCATCTCTCGTGGGGTTATGTCGTGAGGCGACAGCGATGTCTTAAGTTCACCATGCGGGAGCGTGGCTAGCTTGCAGTAATCTTCACTGTCACTACCTGCTGCTACTCTTGGACCGCTCCTGGAAGGGCTTCACTTCTCCTGGACTTACTGTCTGCCTCCTGTGTAGACGTGGTCGTTTTGCCTGTGGAAGAGAATCTGTCCTTCGATTTTGACAGGGCTGATGAAATTAAGTTAATTTAGCAGAGTTCATAGACTTAAGAACAACGGAGTGCCTGGCGTTGTATTACTTTTGTGTCAATCACTCCTTGAATTCATGTGTGTGGCACCGGTGCTCTGCCTGGCTGGTCCTTGCTTATCATCGGGACTCACAGGAACAAACAAAAAACAGAGATGGGAAACCCCTTGCCTGGTCCCACACCCTTAGCACCTATGAGGCTATAGATGACAATAGCTGATAGGAAGAATCAACCCGGAGTTCAGTGATAAAGGGGCGCAGCATGCAGCTAAATAGGGATCAAGCCCTCCTGAAATACACTGAAGCGCCAGGCCCTCCATGGACATGTTCTTCCTTTTCTCCTGACAATGGCTACCGTGGAAGACAACTGCCGGGGTCACTCAGCATGCTGCTTTCCTCATAGCATGCTCACAGCCTCTGAAACAAAACCTGTTTCTGAGAATCGTGAGGCTGGACTGTAGGACATCACAGTGTGGCATGTGGAATACCAGGGATTAGATAGACAGCTGAAAGGTGTCCTGCTGTTTGGGGGTTCTACTGGGTGAGTGGTGTTGCTATCTCCATCACATGGACCATGGGGCCTACTGTTGGTTTTAGCAACAGATACAAATAGTAGAGATCGGACAACTTGTAAGTGGTGACTCTCAGTAGCTTATGTTCTGTTCCTCACACCCTTGGTCAACTGTGTTTAAACGAACCCTCAGGTTACCGCTTCCTCTGCTGCCTCAAATCACAAGTGTCTTAGAGGATGAGACCTATTGCAAATAAACTGAACCTAGCCAACTCCAGGTAGGCAACAGCACAACAAAAGGAAAAATGTCTCCCCTAGTGCCATAAGTACCCTTCCATCTTCTTGCCCTGAGAACCCTGGATGTGGTGAAGAACAAAGCGAGCCAGCAACAGAGAGATAAAGACGTACACACTCAACAAACCTCCCAGCAAGGACCTCAGTACCAGGGTTTAAAAGCATACGCTACCATGAAAAAGGAACTGGGGGACTAGACTCAGATGGGAAATCAGTAAAACCTTCATTTTACATTTAAGAGCTGTAGGATGTCAGGGAGATAGCAGAAGGAAGAGGGGGAAACAAAATTTCAGACACCAGTGTATTAGGGTTCTCTAGAGTAACAACTTAACATGATGAATCTCTGTATAAGAAAGGGGTTATTCGAATGGCTTACAGGCCACAGTTCAGCTGATACAACAATGGCTGGCTCTGACCTGAAGTCTGAGAATCCAAAAGTTGCTCAGCCCACAAGAGAGGGAGGAAAAGGCTGCCATGAGAGGAGCTGGACCATGAGCACATAGCCATGAGAAGTAGACCCTGAGGACAAGCTAATAGAACATAAATAAACCGGCAAGACTCAAAACGGCAAGGAACAAGGGACACACGTCTGGGATATAAGTTAGAATAGCTCACAACCTGCCCAATCTCAGCTTAGAGCAGGTAAATAAAATACCAGGATATTGTGTCTTTTATATGAACTAGCTAAAGTAAATAATATGTTTACAACAGATCAGAACACCATTGCTGTATTAATGAAACATTTTAGTGGTTTTGCTAAGAATGAAGATACTTGCTGCAAGTTGAGTAAACTGGAGGCACGTTATTAGATTTAATCTTGTTACAAAACATCCTAGGAAATAATTATATCAACGTACCTTTGAGCCATTCTGTAATCTCTGCATTGATGGCAATTAGAGAAAAAATTCCAGTTACTTTAATAGAAAGTGAATAGCCAGATCTTTCATCACTTTGATCGGGCGACAGAATACCTAATCAAATAACATGAGAGAACAAAGGCTTTCTCCAGCTCTCAGTTTCAGGAACTTAAGTCCACAGACCGTGTGAAAAGGACCATGGTTGCTTCTCCACCATGGTGTAGCAGAAAACACAATGATAGGAGCAGGTACTAAGAAAACAACTTACCTCATGATGTGCAGGGAGCAACGAAAGGGGAGATGGGTCAACGGACAAGATATAGCCCCCCAAAATGTTCTCCAAGTAACCCCACAAGCTGGGATCCAGCCTCCACTACATAAACGTGTAAGGGACAGACTATAATTCAAACCATATGTAATGGCTATTCCTGGTTGTCAAGTTGACTCTATCTGGAATGAACCATAATCCAGAATTGGATCCTGTGATCCAGATCTTGAGGCCGGAAGACACAGGTTTCTGACCTGGATCTTGACATGGAGATTTTGAGACATAGTGGCCGTGAAAAACTTAGGCCCAGGCAAGGTAGTACACACCTTTAATCCTAGGAGACTGAGGCAAACAGATCTCTGAGTTTAAGGTCAGTCTGGGACAAAAACAAGTTTCAGATTCAGGCGTGGTGGTACACACCTTTAATGTGGGCCACACCTCTTGCTGGAGACCTACACAAGGACATTGGAAAAAGGAAAATTCATTCTTCACTGGTTGCATTTATTTCCCAGCTATTGTGATTTATATCCCAGCCGTGTGTCCCTTGTTACTTGCTGTTGAAATCTACCTCTACAGAAGACCAGCTAACAACTAGCCTCATGGGACTGAGCAACTACTAGATTCTTGGACTTCCCATTCACAGCTGACCATTGTTGGGGAGTTGGACTAAACACTGTAAGTCATCATAGTAAATTTCCTCAATATAGAAAGACATTCCATAAGTCCATACCTGTGACTCCAGAGAACCCTGACTTATACACTATACATAGCAGTCTGTGTTGAGTCCCAAAAGGCTAATGTCCATCTCACTGTGCAAAATGTAAGTAGCCAATCTCTAAAAGTCCTGTAGCCACAACAATTCTAGGAATTGTTTAGAAGGCAAGGCCAAAACTCTTCTTTGAGAGCCAGAGAAAACTCATAGCCACAAGCCCCTGTAAAGTCATAAACAAATTACATATTCCAAGACACACTGGTATCGAGTACACATTTCCATTCCAAAGGTGAAGACTAGGAGAACTGTAAAGAGGGTTCACATTCAAAGCAAGACTGAAGCATAGCCTGGCAGACATTAAGTCCTGTAGGTTTGTGTCCTATATATGGGGCACCTGTCATGCTATGAGCTCGTTCTCCCGAGCAGAGTGTCTGTAGACCACATGACCTCTTCCTCGAAATAGCTCTACTGGTCTCTGGCAGCCTCTCTAGGGATGTTCCACAGTACACCTTCCAGGGTCTTCACTGCGGCTTGTTAGAAACTTTAACAGTTGCCTTGAAGATTTTTGTCACCTAATTCCAGCTGTCACCATAATGTTGCCCTATGATTGTGTTTTGGATCATTTTAATTTCATGTAACCAGCTTCTGTGTCTTTTTAAAAGTCCCATGGGAGATATTTACATTTTTACTTCAGTAGAAAAATCACTTAAGTTATACCACCCTGTCTCAGTTAAGGTTTTACTGCTGTGAACAGACACCATGACCAAGGCAACTCTTATAAGGACAACATTTAATTGGGGCTGACTTACAGGTTCAGAGATTTAGTCCAGTATCATCAAAGCAGGAACACGGCAGCATCCAGGCAGGCATGGTGCAGGAGCTGAGAGTTCTACATGTTTATTTGAAGGTTGCTAGCAGAATGCTGACTTCCAGGTAGCTAGAATAGAGGGTCTTAAAGCCCCCCACACAGTGCCATGCCTACTCCAAAAGGCCACACTAACAAATAGGACCACACCTGTAATAGTGCCACTCCCTAGGCCAAGCATATACAAACCATCACACACCCATTGTCACAAGCCAACTGAGTGCTGTAGGTCAGCACTTTGAGGTGACAGTTGGATCTGTCGTGCTGTGTTCCAAGTGTTGGCCACTCTAGGGGTTGATCTGTTAGTTCACATCTGAAAGGCTTTTGCATGCTTGCTAGAACAAGATCTGTATATCTATAGCTCAGAAGTAAGCTAGGGGTTCCTTCCTCTTTGTGGCCTCCTTTTTGTGTCCTCTAGAAACTGGGGCATCACGTTACAGTTACATCTGCATGTAGATCCAAGTGTCAGGATAACCAAAAGAAAAGGAATAGCCAATGAATTCCTGGATTGATGATGAATTGTCATGATTCCTGATACATCTGATTAACATTTATTTGTTCATTTGTAAC
Source organism: Arvicanthis niloticus (assembly GCF_011762505.2). Taxonomy (NCBI): domain Eukaryota; kingdom Metazoa; phylum Chordata; class Mammalia; order Rodentia; family Muridae; genus Arvicanthis; species Arvicanthis niloticus. Next base: position 47,896,372 of record NC_047678.1, read on the forward strand.
TTAGTTCTATTGTGTGTGTATATTGGTAGGGGTAGGCGTGGGTGCATCATTGCCTTGGCATCATGTGGAGGTCAACTCTAAAGAGGCAATTCTCTCTTTCCACCATATGAGTTCCTTATGAACTCAGGTCATCTGGCTTTACATCAGGTGCATGTAGTGCTGAGGCCTCTCATTGGCTCAGTACTTCTATTTTAAGAGTTATAGCCAGGCGGTGGCGGCACACGCCTTTAATCCCAGCACTTGGGAGGCAGAGGCAGGCGGATTTCTGAGTTCAAGGCCAGCCTGGTCTACAGAGTGAGTTCCAGGACAGCCAGGGCTACACAGAGGAAACCCTGTCTCAAAACAAACAAACAAATAAAAAGAGTTATAAATATCCTCATAAGGAGTTTTCCTTTTATAGTGTATTTCTCTATGTAATTCTGTTTACATTCAGCTATATAGACTTGACTTATATTTTCAGAACCTACTTTTAGTAAGGCTTCTTAAATGCTATAACCTCCCTTATAGCTCACCATCCACTAAAGGTAGCAGAAAAGAAAGGTGATAAGGACACGGGGGAAGTGGACCTATTTAGAAATAGTTGAAGCAAATCTAATCTGTGTCGTCAGGATATATGCCAGCAGTCCAGTTCAGTCAGGCCAGGAGCGCAAACACAAATCAGCAGTGGTGGCACAACCCAGCAGAATCAGCCAGGTCTCCAATGAATCAACATAAGTCATCAGGTGTGACCAGGACCAGCTAGGACACCAGGAGAAGTTCTTTGCCATGCCTCTCTCAGTGAAGTGAAGATCAGCAAAGACTGAAGACCAACTAAGTGTTACAAGGCCAGCTATGCAAGCTGTCACTGTCCACTGAGTCCTATTAACACTCCCTCCAAACATCACGTGTCCTCCCACAGGTCTTGCTTCAGCAAAGCACCACATGAGTCTGTCGTAGCAAAACTGCATGTGTGTCAGCTGACATCATTCTGCCAATCGGCCTGAGTCCATGGAAGTGGCAAGAAGCCACAAGAACACCACCAGAAATGTTTTGGTGCATTTCTTTCTATGGAGTCACAACAAATGATGACTATTAAGAATGCCATCCAGCGTCATCCAGAGTTGTCCACCGATGTTGCGTCCTTCCTAACATCATGCCCCATTTCATCTGTTTGCTTTAGCAAACATCCTTTCACCTGTGTCTGCTACAGGAAAACACTCCTTCATGGGTCTGCCTCAGCAAAACACCGTACGACACAACGGACTTTCCAAAGAAACCATACGTTTCCACTTCACTATGATTTAATGAAATATTATTTTTCAATTATATGGTAATATATTTATTACCTTTTTATTGATATCTCCTAATTTTATATGATTCTACCTTACAATTTTCAAGAATATCATAAAAGTTTATACATATATTTAACTTCCATTTATATTAACTGCTGCTAACGACTTCCCACCATTTGCCCAATAATCTTTCTCCTTTCTCTCTCCATACATATGCACACATTTGTTCTGACCCAGTTTGTAAGAGAACATCACAGATACATTATTTTCCTCTAAATATCCCTATGTGTGTTTTCTTTTTTCTTTCTTTTTTTTTTTTTAGGACAATATCTTACATTACTGCACCACCACGAGCAAAGACAAGTATCTGATGCTGGGATGTGAGCCATCTAACCTGTGGCTCATATCCCAGCTCCCCACGCATTCCAGTACTTCTGATTACTATTATATCTGGTTGTCAAGGGTTAACCCTTTCATCACTCACTTCTAAGCTCACCTTTGCGGCTTTTTGTACTTACATAGGCATCTTCTAAATTTTAAGTTCTGTGATCTGTATCGCTGGAGTATTTAGCATCGTTTTAAATTCCATGCAGAAGGACGTGGTACCCTTGCACCAAGTTCCATCCATCTCTATTACCAGAGACTCTTCCTATAGTCATAGCTTTCTGAAACTTTGGAATGAGTTCTGTTGCTTTTCTTCTTCTCTTTCACTTGCAAAGCCCACCACATAACTCAACAGGGGAGCACTGAGCTGCACTTCATAATTTTTTCTTTTTTCTTTCAGAGGACAGACCCAAAGATTTGAATTTTTGTCATTGATCAAGGAATATTTCATCTAAGAAAGGGAAATGTGTGTATTCTTGTGTTAATATCCCGTGTGTTATATTCCCTTGGAGAAGCAGGTTTTGAAGCTGACTTAGTTTCTCCTTCACTGCTTCACACTGTGAGAAGGAGCACTTCACCAGTCTGCTGGATGGTGCATATAGTACAATTACCCTTGTGGTCTGGGACAGTGTCCAAGCAACCACTCAGGTCGTTTGGACTGTGACACTCTACAGGACTGACAGCTTTTCGCTTTGAAAGTGGAATTCAAGCTATATCTATTATAAATGTCAAATCAAAGCACCTACTGAACTCTGCCTACATCAAATTAATCTTCTGTGCCCCCAAATATTCATTATTATTGTATGACTGATGTTTAGAAATTGGCCTATCATATCATACCTTTAGGCATGTGATATAAAACTTCTGTGTTATGTTACTTACAGTATTTAGTAAACTATACATTTTACCTTTTATACTTGAAACTAGTTCATCAGTGTGGTATAAAATTTAATATTTTATGAAACATTATTCTGTCAAATATTGTTTAACTATTTTTTTTTAAGACAGGGTTTCTCTGTATAGCCTGGGCTGTCCTGGAACTCATTCTGTAGACCAGGCTGGCCTCGAACTCAGAAATCCACCTGCCTCTGCCTCCCAAGTGCTGGGATTAAAGGCGTGTGCCACCACCGCCCAGCATTGTTTAACTAATTTTAAAGGGCTGAATGCATCAGCATTTACTGCAGGTGAGCAATTATTTTTCTCTTTTGGATATCAAAAGGCTACACTGTTTTCTCAGCCATAAACACCCCAATGTCATTATAATTAATAAGTAATTGAAATAAAGATTTTTATTAACTGGCTTTTGTGATTGAGTCATACTCCTCAACTCCATATACAACGTTGTCCTTTTCAGCCCTGGAGCACATTGTTGTCCCCTTGACTTTGTAGGTTGTATGTTTCACATATATTTAGGTTCATATTACCAAGATAAACTTGTCACAGCCGGTGAAATGGCCATCGGACTATCCCATTAATGTCACAGTATTTAGTTTCTTATCAACATCAAAACACAGCATCCGTTCACAAGGTTTGTGAATAAAAGTTCAGGTAAGACATTGAAGAAAAGCAGCTTACAGCAACTCCTTACCTGGTCTCTGGGTGCTGAACTTGATCCATGGGCCAGTGCTTATCAACCAACATTCCAGGAGAAGGCAGCTTTGTGCCTGGCTCATGATCCGATTTGTACAGTCAGAAGAAAGATAGCCCTTCCTCAAGGCCTAATTAAGTCAAACATGGAAATACTTCTTTTTTGTTTGTTTGTTTGTTTGTTTGTTTGTTTTGTTTTTCGAGACAGGGTTTCTCTGTGTAGCCCTGGCTGTCCTGGAACTCACTCTGTAGACCAGGCTGGCCTCGAACTCAGAAATCCGCCTGCCTCTGCCTCCCAAGTGCTGGGATTAAAGGCGTGTACCACCACCGCCCGGCTGGAAATGCTTCTTGATATACATAGATTTGTTCTAGACTGTCTTGCAGATGCTCTCACGGTCCTTATATAAAAAAGTATAGAACTTATATATAACCTGCACCTGTCTATTCCTATATATTTTAAACCTGGATGACTTAACAGTACCCAATAGAATGTTCGTACTTGTAAAAGTAACGTCATTCTCCGTTGTAATTGTCTGGGAGGCTTACTGCCTCTGTCTGCTAACCTAAGCCTTGTCCCGGAAGCTTCTAACCTCTGTATAATCTAATCTAGGCCTAGAATGTTTTCGGCCTCTGAGACTTACTGCTGAATGAAATCACTATTTCTTGTTCTTTCTGAACGCTAGCTGGCTGATTCAACTCGGCTGTTCTGGCTCAGTTCAATTCATCTTAACCAGTGTCCAGCTTGTTCTCTCTTCCATCTGTCTTTGTAAAACTCCCGGAGACTGGAGAGGGGGCAGCATTTGGGATGTAATAAATAAATTAAATATATTAAAATAAATTAAAAAAATAAAATGAAGAACACACACACACTAAAACTGCCTCCTCGTTCCTCTCTGTGCTGCCCCACTCTCCCTTTCAACTCTACTACCCTGCTCTCCATGAACTCTACTGTATTTCTGTACTGCACTCTTACTCCTGTGCTGTTTGTGTCTTCCTTAAAAGTAGCTCCCCTTTCCCATGAGTGTTGGGCAGATCCTGTTCTGTCAAGTCTTTCTCTGATGCATCACTTTTTCTGCCACTCAATTAGACATCACTTTCAAACATGGGTGCTTCCTTCTGCAAACTAACTTTACCTTCATTGTTTAGGACTAAAGGTGTGTACTAAGGGCTGAGCCACACCCTAACTAGAAACAGGTTCAAATAATCCTGTAACAAATAACTTATTACACAGTCTAGGAAAGGCTGACAAGTAACACCAGTAAGCAGTCAGAACAAAGTGAGGTTTTCTTTTTCCTCCAGAGTATTGCGGTTGGTTGGGTCCAGTATATGGTACCTGTAGTCTATAGAGACTGACCACATCTCTTTTCCACCAGACACTCCAGGCATTGCAGATACATCTGTGGACAGAACACACAGACACTTCTGTCTGGGAGGCAGACAATAAACCGGGAAAACCGTCGTGCATTGTTGCCTGAGGATAAATGCTGTGCAGCAGAGTGAAACGGGAGGAAGAGCAAAGTTCACAGTGTGAGTGAATAGGCTTCAAATGAAGCTTGCCCCGGAAGCTTCACTGAGCAGGCTCCCGGAGGAGCTTGGGGAGATCATTCAGGTGAAGATTTCAATTAAGTCTTCTAGGAAGAAAAACCTCAAGCAACCAATCATGGATCTTCTGTGTTGGAGGAATAGCAAGGATAGGCAAAGAGAAGGCTTGCAAAGAGCGGGAGAACTGTATTGGGGTTCTCGAGTAACAATATATAGAATATACAGACTATATATAGAATATATATAGAATAGTCTCTCTATATACTTTATATAATAGATAGATAGATAGATAGATAGATAGATAGATAGATAGATAGATAGATAGAGGATTTATTGAAATGACTTCCTGGCTTAGTCTAGAACCTGGATGTCTCAGCTGGTCTTCAGTATACACTGGACTCTCAGAGAAGTAGGCATTATGTCAGTGAAAGAATGGGCTTGCTAGCAAGGTGAGGTCAAGCAGCAAAGAGCAAAAGCTTTCTTTCATATCCTTATATAGGCTTCCAGAAGAGATGTGGCCCAGATCAAAGATCTTCCTGTTTCAAGATCCAGGTTAAAGGTATGTGTCTTCCTACAGCAAAGGTCTGGGTTAGAAATGGGTCTACCTACTTCAAACTAAGCAAACTCTCCCTCACAGATATGACTTCTATTTTTGGATGTTAGTTAATTCCAAATGTAGTCAAGTTGACAACCAAGAATAACTACCACACTGCTCCTAGTCAGGGGAGTACCCTCATCATGTGCTGGGGACAGTATACAATGACAAGGACTGCCCGTAGTAGGCCGGATGGAGACATCTCAGTAGCCCACAGCAGCTCTTTTTAAAAAACAGTTGTTCCTGTTTCTCCTAACCTTAGCCCTGGACCACGGCTATATAGATTTCATTTGTGAGTGACTGTTTTTGGCCTTGGTGTGCGTAATTATTCTATTATATCTGACTTTCTTACTTCTTTCTCCTTCTGCTCTGGTGAATTCTGTGAAACTGGATGTTCCTTGATGTAATGATTCTTAAACAATTAAAATTGAGGCCTAGGGCACAGCACAGCACAGTCCTAATGGCCCAGGTGCGTGCTGTGTGTTCTCATCTGGGAAACAGTGCAGTAACTGCACAATGGGAGTTCCGGATTAATGCTTGACTTGCAAAGAAAGTTTGAAGAGATTATTAGAAAATGAAATAGAGCCAACACTGGGACCCCAAGAAAGGAAAAATCTATTGAAGTTATGAAATAAGTTTTACACAACATTTAAGAGTGGTTCCTGGATAAGGAAGTATAGAATACATAAAATCTTACACTAGTAAAACCAAGTCAAAACACTGGGACTCTTAGAGAGTCATTGTATGCAATGCATAAAAGTAGAAAGCTAGTGGAACTGTTAAGGGTTAATTTGATTCTTTTTGGCCATTGCCTGGCAGCTTTGCCCATGTCATTTATCATTAGAGCTTCACAGAAAAATGCAAGTAGCTGACCCTTGAGCTCTGAGCTCTGAAGTATGATAAGTTAAAAGTTAAAGTTTAAATTATGATACATTTGCAATTATTACTATTTTGGCTACAGGCCTGGGAATAGGGAAGCATGAAACTTTGGGGAACAATTGTAATTCTTAGTTCTTTGTGGGACGTGGTTATTCTCTTGAATTTGATTTGGCAATGATTATACAATCTTCTTTTTTCTACCTGATTTTGGAGTATCAATAAAAGACCGGGGCAAGAGAAAGGAGAAGAAGCATGTGAGGTGAATGTGGTGAGACAGAGAGAGAGAGAGAGAGAGAGAGAGAGAGAGAGAGAGAGAGAGAGAGAGAGAATGTAGAGAGTGAGTGAGAGAGCATGAGAAGAGAATGTGAAGAGTGAGTGAAGAGAGAATGTGAGGAGTGAGTGAAGAGAGAATGTGAGGAGTGAAGAGAGAATGTGAGGAGTGACTGAAGAGAGAATGTGAGGTGTGTATGGAGAGTGTGTGTGAGTGAAAGGAGAATGCATGTGTGTATGATGTGTATGTAAGATGTGTGTGAAGAGCGTGTGTGAGAGTGAGAGGGGAACACAGGTGTGTAGGAGTGTAGGAGTTCAAGAAAAGAAAAGTGCACAGGAGAAAAGCAGAGTGTGCAGGAGAATGCAGTGTGTACAGCCACAAGCTGCGAGCGAATGAGCGAGAAAGAAAGCAGAGAGTGAGAAATAAAAGAGAGAAACTTTAAGCCTTGAAAAATTGCCTGTCAGCTTGTACCAAAAAGTAGTCTATGTATATTTATTATGCACCTTCCAGATATCCCTGCTTCCAGTTGAGAACTCTGATCCTGTGTCGAGGCTGGACCCCAACAGTCATGGCTCTAGAAGCTTCCAACAAGAGTGAATCCTCCAGGGAGTATCTGAGTATAAGTAGGCCCTGAGTACAGTCCTTCTCAACATTAACTGTACACTACAATCACCTGAGATGGTGGTGCTAGCCATCCTGGATCATCCTGGACTTGGCGTGCTGCTCTCCAAGCTCCTAGTGAATTACACTGGGATATTGCTCGCATTAGGAAATTTCAGGGCTATCCAGGTGTCTTGGTTAGGGTTTCATTGCTGTGAACAGACACCATGACCAAGACAACTGTTATAAGGGACAATAGTTAACTGGGGCTGGCTTACAGTTTCAGAGGTTCAGTCCATTATAATCAAGGCAGGGGCATGGCAGCATCCAGGCAGAGGTGGTGCAGGAGGAGCTGAAAGTTCTACATCCTGTTCTGAAGGCAAACAAGAGAAGACTGACTCCTCAAGCAGCTAAGAGAAGGGTCTCAAAGTCCTTCCCCACAGTGACACACTTCCTCCAATGAGATCACACGTTCTAATATTGCCACACTCTGGGCCAAGCATATTCAAACCACCACACCAAGTGACTCAGAGAGAATCTAAAATCACTGTCACAGATGTTAAGAGGTTTTACAGAGGGGCTGGAGAAGTGGCTCCAGGCTTAAGAGCAGTTGTTTTCCAGAGGACCCAGGCTTGATTGCCAGCACCTGCATGGAGGTTCACAACCATCTGTAACTCCAGTTGCAGGGTATCTAAGACCCTCTTCTGACCCCCTTGAACACTGATTACATGTGGTACACATACATACATGTAGGCAAAACACTCATATATAAAATAAATAAATCTAATACATTTTTAAATAAAGAGGGTTACAGGAGAAGATGGATTTTAGATGTACAGGTTGGTTCCTAGGACAGAGACAGATGTCAGCTTCTTTAGATCTTTAGATTTTAAATATTGACATAACTAAGGTGAAGCTCTGCTCTGTGGGACTTACTGATGTGAAACTGATAAAACAACTCAGTGGAATTCCTTGTTTGTTTCAAGTAAGATCGTGTCTTCCTGGCAAACTGTCCTTGCTCCACAGTCAGCTCAAAGTCTACCTAGAAATGAGCCATTTCTTACCTTCCATGACATAAAGAACTGTAGATGAAGTTGTCTTGGAGAAGTAGAAGATAAATTATTCTCCTCAAAACTTATTTGAGAATTAGATTTTTCTGCAAAACTTTAGCTTTCATATTGGATCGAAGTTCCAGTTTTATATTAGGATGAGTGGGCTAATAAATAAATTAAAGCCAATTAATTTATGAGCTGTTAATGTATTCAACCATGAGATGTGGCAGATGACCCTAAAAATCACACAACTGTCTTTATAATTGGGGAATAAGCTAAAATATTTTCCCACATTTCTTTTATGTGTTATTAATGACTTTAAGGTTTTACTCCCTGCAGCTAAACAAGAAACAATGTAATGAGACTATCACAGAATTTGTAAAGAGATACACATCATTTCAGAGTCAGTAGTTAAAACATTTGAATAAGTGGAGAACGAAGTGGTTGGATGATGTCATCAGCTTCTCTTCTCCCTCATGAGCTTAGAGGAAAGTGGCTTTCTGAAGTAGCTTTTCTGAAGAGACTGCAGCTTGTACTGCAATCCAGAGAAGCATTTATTATTGTTATTATTGTTGTTATCATTGTTATTATTATATTTTATTTACAACTCAGCCATTGTCCCCCTCCCAGTCCACCCTCCCACAGTTCCTCATCCCATTTCTCTCCCCACTGTCTCCGAGAGAATGTTCCCTCACCCCTCCCTGTGGCCTCAAGTCTCTGGAGGATTAGGTGCATCTTCTCTCACTAAGGCCAGACCAGGCAGTCCTCTGCTATATATATGTCAGGGGCCTCATATCAGCCTGTGCATGCTGACTAGTTGATGACTCAGTGTCTGGGAGCTTCCAGGGGTCTGGGTTAGTACAGACTGTTGGTCTTCCTTGGGGGTCACCATCCCCTTTAGCTTCTTCAATCCTTCCCCTAATTCAACCATAGGGGGCCCTGACTTCAGTCCAATGGTTGGGTGTAAGTATCTGCTTCTGTCCCAGTGTCCAAGGGCAGCCATGCTAGGTTTCTGTCTGTAGCACATCATAGCATCAGTAATAGTGTCAGGTCTTGGTACCTCCCCATGAGATGGATCTCAACTTGGGCCAGTCATGGGACCACCTTTCCCTCAATCTCTTCTTCATTTTTGTATCTGTAGTTCTTTTAGACAGGAACAATTCTGGGTCAAAATTTTTGACTGTGGGTTGGTAACCCTGTCCTTCCATTTGAGGCCCTGTCTATCTACTGGAGATAGACTCCTTGAGTTCCCTCTCTCCACAGTTGGGCATTTCATCTAAGGTCACTTTCACTGAGTCCTGAGAGTCTCTTACCTCCCAGGTCTCTGGGAAGCTTGTGTATTCTCCATAATTGCATAAAATCTACAGCGGGAGAGCTAATAACTGAGCTTCAAACATTTTATACTTTCTATTTCAAATCCATATAATTTATATATGAGATCCATACCATATATATTTCATTACTTGTGACCCAATGTAACTTTGAGAAGCCAGTTACACAAGAAAAAGAAACAATTATTTAGTGTTCTACATAGCATCTTTATTTATACCAACAGAAATTCTCTGACCTGGTCCCATTATGCCAACATGTCTTTATTTCCACACAGTCACAGCAAGCTGACCAATCTGAGGCCATGGCAGGCCATCTCCATTCCAGCCTTGGTGACTCCACAGAGCACCTATTGGTGGCTGGGTTGTCATTTGCATGAATAACATAAAGCCTTTTTGTCACAAAGCAGAAACATCTGATTTAGCTATTATTTTCTCCCCTACACAAGTTGGCAACTGTTTCTAGGAAGAGACTAATTGTTTCCACTTGTAACAACCCAGTAGGATGCCTATGCATCTTCTGCTGTCAGCTTCAAAGACCTGGTCAGAAACCCCCTCTCTCTCCTCCCCACAAGTAAATCATTGCTTGTTGTGAAAGTTCTCTCTCTCTCTCTCTCTCTCTCTCTCTCTCTCTCTCTCTCTCTCTCTCTCTCTCTCTCTCTCTCTCTCTCTCTCTTTTTGGTTTTTCGAGACAGGGTTTCTCTGTGTAGCCCTGGCTGTCCTGGCACTCACTCTGTAGACCAGGCTGGCCTCGAACTCAGAAATCTGCCTGCCTCTGCCTCCCAAGTGCTGGGATTAAAGGCATGCGCCACCACCGCCCAGTGAAAGTTCTCATTTTTATTATGGAGGTGTTAAATGAGACCTAGACTAACAGAATGAGACTGGACTGGACTGGACTGGACTGGACTAGACTGGACACTAACCAAATGTTTTCAAAATCATGCACAACAGCTGCCAGGCTGAACCCAGCTCCAAATTATCGAAAGTGCTTCCTACATCCCCAGACTTTCCATTGCTTCACTTTTAGACTTGGAAGAACAGTGATACCTCATGCAGCTCATTGTAGACACACACATTGCAATTTTTTTTGGCCAGGTAATCAACATGCATATATGTATTACATACATTCCCTACATGTGAAAAACATCTTCAGATCTGGGTAGTGAAACTTTAGAAGTAAATAAAGAGGAAGAGTTCAGACCTTGTTCAACATGACGGGGCCAGTGAGCGACTGTGCCGATTAACCCCTTCTGTCCCATAGGAACTGGAAGACAAATAGAGATACTGTGTTTGCAATGAACCCAAAGGTCTCATTGTTAGAATGGACCCACTAGAATACCCAAAAACCCATGATCCTTGCAAAGAACGAAGCTAGGTGAGCCAGCTTAGCTATCTAGCCCTGGGTTACTTTGTACTCTGCTTTCCCTTACTTCTCTCTTTTACTGCGACCACATGTCATTTATCACACACCCATTTCATCTTCTGTCCTTCCTCATTTTGTCTCTCTCTCAGAAGCCAGTAGCACCTTAGATTTCTTCCAGTCCTCTAACCAGTTTCATTTGATAAAGACGCCTTTTTGCCTAATGCTGCTTTTTCTCTCGGACAACAAAAATGATGAGCCTCAAAATTTTATTAACCCAAATTTTAACCTCGGTTATTTTTTTCCAACTGTGTGACCTCAGGCATATTGAAAAATGTCTCCCAAGCTGAAAAGTAGATAAATTACAACTCCTGTGAGTTTCTTAGTGGCAAGTTTCTATCTGTGCGGTGTCTGGCATGGTGGAAGGCCATTGAGATCCAATTTCCATTCCTTTGAACAGATCCATACTCTGTATACATTTAACTACTTACTCATTTTGTATTGCTCATTTACTGCAGTCAGAACCAGGGGAGACAGCAAGGGGAAGATGCTGTAAAATGAGTTCAGTACCTGTTTTAGTTACTCTTTGTAGCTGTGCTGAAACACCACAACCAAGGCTTATAAAAGAATGCAATTATTTGGGGCTTATCATCCCAGATGGATAAGTTCATTCTTCATTGGCAGTTGTCTTAGTTAGGGTTTTACCGCTGTGAACAGACACCATAACCAAGGCAATTCTTATAGGGACAACATTTAACTGGGGCTGGCTTACAGGTTAAGAGGTTCAGTCCAGTATCATCAAGGTGGGAACATGGCAGTGTCCAAGCAGGCATGGTGCAGGCCAAGCTGAAAGCTCAGCATCTTCATCTGAAGGCTGCTAGTGGAAGACTGACTTCCAGGTAGCTAGGATGAGGATCTTAAGCCCACACCCACAGTGACACACCTACTCCAATAAGGCCACACCTCCTAATGGTGCCACTCCCTGGGAAGAGGGTTTACAAACCACCGCAGCAGGGAAGTATGGCAACAGGAAGACAAGGCAGCTGGAGAACAGCTGAGAGTTTGCATCTTGACCTGCAAATAGGAAGTGGAGAGGGAAACTTGAGCATAGTACAAGTGCTTTGAAATCTCCAAGCCCAAACCCCAAGGATTCACTTCCTCCAGCAAGGCCACGCCTCTGCAAGCTAACCGAGCAGTGCCACCAAGCATTCAATGCTGGTGATGCCTGAGTGAGACATCTCATTCAAACCACCACATTGCTTAACATCTGGGCCACTACAACAAATTTAAAAAGTCTCAGCAACACATTCATGAAATAGGGTATTCCCTCAGAAAGGTGGGAATATATTCTTTCAGTCAGTTCAGTGTTGCAAAACTCACGGGAAGGGATGCAGAGGACTAAATGTGTTAGTTAGTATGCCATTGTTCAGGCTTTAAACACACACCAACTGAGTTCCTATCATGTCTAATTTTCTGGGTCCTGCTTAGTTTCTAGAGAGAACAATTGGAAGGGACCATGGTGGTTTTTGAATTTGCCTTTCTTCCCAGTTGATGAGGAGAAAGGCGATACAGGCTTCAAATAAAAAGACTAGGAATCAATAGAATTTCGGTATCAACCCCAAATTAAGGAATACCAACACGGTTGATCATTGGGTGGGGAAAATGGTCCCTGTGGCTTAGGGTTATTTCCATCAGTCTTCAGAGGTTGGGAATCCCTTCTCTGTCTGTGGGCTCAGCTCAGAAATGTGGACACTCTTAAAAAGATGACAAGGGAATGTCCATGTTAACTTGGACTCTAATTTTAGTCATGAGTGTCAAATCTGAAGGATTCAGCAGGCCTTCCAGTTCCTGCTCCTCTTATGTAGATGACACTGAGTTCTGAGGGAGTAAGAAGGAAGCAGCCAAGATGGTATATCCAGCCAGAGGCAGAGACTACTAGTCCGGCTATGAGCAGAGAAGTCACACAATGGTCCATTGATGTCCCTTGAGCAGGCTGTCAGGATGCAACTGTTCATCTTTTTAAACAAGGTTTGACCCTACCTTCAGAATCCACATGGCAAACCAAATATCTCAATAATTACAGAGTCGTAGAGATGCCTTCATGTATGGACTATGTTCCCCCCCACACACACAAAATTCAGATAAGTAGGTTCTATATGTGATGGTTTGTATATATGCTCAGCCCAGGGACTGGTACAATTAGAGAGTGTGGCCCTGTTGGAGTAGGTGTAACCCTCTTGGAGTAGGTGTGTCACTATGGGCATGGGCTTAAGTCCCTTATCCTAACTGCCTGGAAGTTAGTCTTCCACTAGCAGCCTTCAGATGAAGATGTAGAACTCTCAGCTCCTCCTGCACCATGCCTGCCTGGACGCTGCCATGCTTCTGCCTTGATGATAATGGACTGAACCTCTGAACCTGTAAGGCAGCCCCAATTAAATGTTGTCATTGTAAGAGTTGCCTTGGTCACGGTGTCTGTTCACAGCAGTAAACCCTAACTAAGACACTATACCATTAAAGAAAAATATATTGTATCCTTCCTTCAAAGATGGCAGTGATTTACTTAGTGGGAAGGTTGGGCTATAAGTTTATAAATGCATCCACACTGCTATGGGGTGTTCTTTTCTTTGAGAAGATGTTGAGGAAGAGTCTCAGACAATAAATTTCAGTGCCTTGTTTTCAAATATTTTGCTATTGGTGGGAAATCATCCTTATTCCATATTATGAAAAAACATGATTTTAAATATGAACTGAAAGAAAAAAATCTAAAATATTAACAATAGGTATTTATAGACTATTACTGATATTTTCCCTTCTAAACACTTTTTCATATTTGTTAAATTTTATTAAAATATGCACGTATTTATAAAAAGATATCAGGAGCACATAGATGTGTCCATGTGAATTATCTACCTATACGGTCTTACATGAACATATTAGAAAAACAATATCCTCTCAAGATCAACTAGTTGTCACATACACACGGCAGCAGAACAAAAATACTAAAGGATAGAAGTTTGGGGTAGAAGGAACGTTAAATACAATAATATTCTTGATATGTTTGACCAAGGATTCTAGGTACATGGAGCGACCATAGACATACCATACAGGCGGAGAATAGCCAAATGACCCCTGGGCATTGTTTAGACGGAGTGATCATACAGCAGTCCCCTTGGTGGATAACAATCCCACCTCAACCATTTGCCCCTCTACACATGAACATTAAAGTATAGAAAATGCTTCCCTTTTTTTTTCTCATGCTACTGAAACGGACTTTTAAATGCTCTGCACCCCTAGAACAAGAAAGAAAAGAACATCTTCTATTCTAGGAATTTAAAAATAACTATGGAAGGGAACTTTTAACCGTATGCATGTCCTGATAACAGACAAGAGTAGCCCGGATAGCTGACTTAAAAGGGGCTAGTCCTATTAAAGCAATAATACAGTGCAGGTGTTATTATGACGCCCTTATAACCCATGGTTTTATGAGACGAGGTTGTCACTCGAAGGGCTCAAACCTCTTCCCTTCTATGCAGTGCATTAGCCTCTGTTTCTCCAGGTCCACAGCTTCCCTGCACACCAGGCTGACCTGTTGAACCCCCCCCCCCCATCGTCGCCGTCCTCCTCCTCCTCCTCTTCCTCCTCCTCCTCTTCTTCTTCTTCTCCTCCTCTTCCTCCTCCTTCCCCTTCCTCCTCCTCCTCCCCTCCTCCTTCTTCCCCCCCCCCCTCAATGTTCCATAGCAACCACTGGCCTGAGACTAATTTCATATGAGTCTAAAGACTTCAGGATAAAGGATGAGTGTGCTTGGGAGCACTAAGGATCAGACGTGCGGCTGAAGCTGAAGGAACTGGGGAGGGTTGCCAGGGAGAATACAGGCTGATGTTATAAAATTTGATTTTCAGATAAAAAAATGAATAAACTCACATGCCATATTCACACATACACTTTAAAATTGGACTGTTGTTTACCTAAAATTTGAATTTAACTGAATATATTTATTTGTTCTATCTGATACCCACAAGCCAATAAAATATTGGTGCAACTTAATCTTTTTCACACCATTGATTGTTCTATTTTCAGAGTCATTCTTGGTAGGTATGTCTGCAGTCTATAATATTCCTAACAGATTATTTCGGAATCTGTAACCTTAGTACTGCTTTGTCAAACATGTTAGAATGTTAATGACTTACATATGCTCCATGATCACTTTTATATATGGAATTATGATATTTATATATTATAATGATTCCATATATATTTAATATATAGAATTATAGTAGCACTTAAAATAGGTGTTCTCTACACAGAAGAATAACTCCCACTGTTCTTTTTCTTTTTCAGAGGCTGACAACATCGCAAAAACCAGGATGGGATAGCATTCGATACAAAATGATTGGCTTAGAGGGACGATATGTTCTCAGCACATTCATCAGGATGTTAATGACTGTGTCAGCTGAGAGTCAGTCCGCCAGTATTTCGCAAAGGCCATCAAGCCAGTGATGTAACAAAGACATTCAAAACAGGATGGAAAGAATTATCATCAGAAAAGACTCTGGAGGGTCAGGAAAAGCTATGAAAAGTTCTCCAGCATAGCACACACCAGTCACTAGCTTCGTCTCTGTTGGTCGGTCTCCTTTCCTTCTGTCTTACCCGGGTGTTTCCCCAGCCTCTGCTTGTCCTTGATCCTGAGCTGCATTTCTCAATGCCGATTCAAACTGGCTTTTATTGTCTCCTTCTGGGTGCTTGAAGTCTGAACTCAAGGTGTCCTACTGAAGGCTTCCTTACCCCGACTTCATTCATTTATTCCTGTGTTTACATCCTGATCGAAGACTCTCTCCTTCCAGTGCCCCACCTCTAAGAAGGGGTAGGTTCCTCCTGGGGAGCCAACCCACCCTGACACCTCAAGTCACTGCAGGACTATGCACTGCAGGTGCATCCCCTCGCTCTGAGGCCAGACAACACAGCCCAGTTACAGGAGCAGAATCCACAGGCAGGCAATAGAGTCAGCGTAAGCCCCAGTTCCAGTTGTTGGGGGACTCACAGGAAGACCAAGCGGCACTTCTATCACATATGTTCAGAGGTGGAAAGTTGGGGGGCTAGATCCGGTCTTGGTCTACTCTTTGGTTGGTGGTTCAGTCTCTGAGAGCACCCAAGGGTCTAGTTCTGGGTGCTTGAAGTCTGAACTCAAGGTGTCCTTCTGAAGGCTTTAGAAGTTTTTCCAAGCCGGGCGGTGGTGGCGCATGCCTTTAATCCCAGCACTTGGGAGGCAGAGGCAGGAGGATTTCTGAGTTCGAGGCCAGCCTGGTCTACAGAGTGAGTGCCAGGACAGCCAGGACTACACAGAGAAACCCTGTCTCGAAAAACCAAAAAAAAAAAAAAAAAAAAAAAGAAAAGTTTTTCCATGCATGCCTGAGTCCTGGTGTTCCAGACAGTCTGTACCGTCCTACGCTGTGATGGTAGCCCACTTCACCACGTCTGGAATTTACTAAAAACCCAAGTTGCTGGGTGCACCTGTGATATTTAGTTAACTGGATCGTTTGAGGTAGAAAGACCTACCTTGCTCGACTTTGGATCATTTGAGGTCAGAAGCCTCACTATAAGTCTGGGCCACATCTTCTTGTGGCCACATTTATAAAGGACAAGGAAGAAAGAGGCTTCTGCTCTTCTCCTGCTTGTCCTTGATCCTGAGTCACTTGCATTAGAGCCTTTAGGATTCTGATGTACACAGAAGACCAGCTAAGACATCCAGCCTCGTGGACTGAACAAATTAACAACTAGACGACTGGATTTTGTACTTGGAGACAGCCATCTTTGGACTAGCTGGCCACAGCCTGCAAGCCACTCTAAGCATTCTCTGTTCCTTTATAGAACCCGGCCTAGATCACACACCCTAACATATACCATTACCATGCCGACCTCCGTCTCCATCTTCACCTGGCCTCAGAGTATGTCCATGCATTTCCCTCTCGTTATATGGACAAGTAATTAGATGTTGGCCTCTTCTGAACCAATAGCGTTTACCAAGACCTTATAGCCAAGGGAGGTCACATTCTGGGCTCCAGGTGGATATACAAGTTGAGAAGTCACCATTGACCCACTGTATGTTATTATATTGTAATACTGTGAAGTACAAATATATATACTTTCCCGTCTTCCAGTAGATATGTGTAGTGGGTTGGCCTCGTGCTTCTTGCAGTCTAATGCTGATTTTGGGCACCCAAGATTGGTTGCCCCAGAGACAAGAGAGTCCCCATGTACACACTAGCTAAGTGACTGGTAAATAAAGATACCAACAGCCAATTTGAGCAGAAGAGATATAGATGGGGTTTTCAGTTTCCTGGGCTTGGAGAGAGGAGAACAAAGAAGAGAAGAAAAATGTGCTGGAGAGGAGAAAGGAGAAGCTGCTGTAGGTTAGCTGAGCCATAAAAACATGGTCATGTGGGCCAGCCAATTGGAGTTTAGAGCAGCCCAGATGGAACACAGTAAATAGTAAGTGATAACTCGAGGTTATCAATAGGAAAGTAGATTCTAACAGCATTGAGAGTAGGCGGCTGCCCGGCTATTGTACTGTTTAGTGCTTATTGTAAATATAAAGAGAGAGAGTGTGTGTGTGTGAGTGTGTGTGTGTGTGTGTGTGTTTATCCAGGAACTCAATAATTATAAGGACAGGGAAGAAACCACAGGATGGGGTTTTAAACATTTACTACTACATAATGTAGTCCCCGAGGGAGGCCTAGACAGTGCTCTATTGGCCTTCTGCTGACCTTCCAGCATCTGTCACAGAGAGCTGTAAAAGCCACCGACAGGCTGATCAACTTAAACTTGCTTTTTTTTTTTTTTTTTTTTTTTTTTTGAATTAGATTTCCTCTAAGCTGATTCCCCCATCTCTTCCAACTTCAGCTATTTTTGTTCTTTGCTTCTGGTTCTTTGGTTGTTATTCCCTCTTCAAGGCATTGCTACTCATGCTTCCCTAAACGGTTCTATAAAGCATGGGAGATGTTACAGCATGCTAACAGCCTACAGCATCATATGCCAGTAGAGAGAATGAAAGGTAGATGGGTGTTTGTGTTTACAGCATCAATGTTTAGGTGTGTATTACTTTATCATGAAATACAAGCCCTTCCAGGCTTCACCCAGACCTCCTTCACTCATGACTCCTCAAAGCTTAAGTACTGCATAAAACTACTAGCATTTAACACAGATTTTCGAAGTACTACAATCTCAAGTGCATCCAGCTTACATGCAAGAATGAGTATCTGAAAGATCCTGTTAGCTGGCAGAGCCATCTGGCTACACACGAGACTATGGTGTTTAACAGGATCTTTCAGGAAGATGATAAAGTCATCTCAAAGTGGCTTTCTTTGTCCACTCAGAGATGAGAGATTAAAAGCCCAGATAGTTCTTGGTGTGTAGTCAGACTCAGAACTTTGGAGGTGAAGGCAGGAGAATGACAAGTGAGGAAGCCAGCCTGTCCTCAATATCAAGACCACAGATCAAGACAAAACAAGATAACTCAGATTGTGTGATCCCCTGAGCAAGCAGGTATCTTAACTCTCTCCAGCTTGCTACCATCACAACCTATATCCCTGCTTCCCAAAGCAGGCCCCTCACCATTGACTATGCAGATTCGAGCCTTTAATAGCAGCACTGGGAGGCAGAGGCAGGTTGATCTGTGTGTCCCAGAATGCTGTGGCATTCCCCTACACTGGGGCATTGAGCCTTCACAGGACCAAGGGCCTCTCCTCCCATTCATGTCCCTCAAGGCCATCCTCTGCTGCATATGTGGCTGGAGCCATGGGTCCTACCATGTGTACTCTTTGGTTGGTGGTTTAGTCCCTGGGGGCTCTGGGGAGTCTGGCTACTTCATATTGTTGTTCCTCCTATGGGGCTGCAAATCCCTTCAGCTCCTTCAGTCCTTTCTCTAACTCCTCCTATGGGGACCCCATGCTCATTCCAATGATTGGCTGTGAGCATCCACCTTTATATTTGTCAGGATCTGGCAAAGCCTATCAGGAGACAGCTATATCAGGCTCATGTTAGCAAGCACTTCTTGGCATCCAAAATATTGTCTGCATTTGGTGACTGTATATGGCATAGATCCCCAGATGGGGCAGTCTCTGGATGGCCTTTTCTTCAGTCTCTGCTCCACACTTTGTCTCCTTATTGGCTCCTGTAATTATTTTGTTCCACCTTCTAAGAAAAACTGAAGCATCCGCACTTTGGTCTTCCTTCTTCTTGAGCTTCATGTGGTCTGTGAATTGTATCTTGGGAATTCCGAGCTTTGGGACTAATGTTCACTTATCAGTGAGTGTATGCCACGTGTGTTCTTTTGTGATTGGGTTACCTCGCACAGGATGATGTTTTCCAGTTCCATCCATTTGCCTAAGAATTTCATGAAGTCATTGTTTTTAATAGCTGAGTAGTACTCCATTGTGTAAATGGACCACATTTTCTGTATTCATTCCTCTGTTGAAGGACATCTGGGTTCTTTCCATCCTCTGGCTATTATAAATAAGGCTGCAATGAACATAGTGGAGCATGTGTCCTTGTTATATGTTGGAGCATCTTCTGGGTATATGCTGAGGAGTGGTATAGCTGGATCCTCAGGTAATACTAGGTCCAATTTTCTGAGGAACCACCAGACTGATTTCCAGAGTAGCTGTACCAGCCTGCAACCCCACCAACAATGGAGGAGTGTTCTTCTTTCTCCGCATCCTCGCCAGCATCTATCACCTGAGTTTTTGACCTTAGCCATTCTGACTGGTGTGAAGTGGAATGTCAGGGTTGTTTTGATTTGCATTTTCGTGATGACTAAGGGTGTTGAACATTTCATTAGGTGCTTCTCAGCCATTAGGTATTACTCAGTTGAGAATTCTTTGTTTAGCTCTGTACCTCATTTTTAATAGGGTTTTTAATTCTCTGGAGTCTAATTTCTTGAGTTCTTTGTATATATTGGTTATTAGCCCTCTGTCAGATATAGGGTTGGTAAGAATTTTTTCCCAATCTGTGGGTTGTCATTTTGTCCTATTGACAGTGTCCTTTGCCTTAGAGAAGCTTTGCAATCTTATGAAGTCCTATTTGTCAATTCTTGAACTTAGAGCATATGCCACAACATTGGTGTTCTATTCAGGAAATTTCCCCCGTGCCCATGGGCTCATCCCCATTTTCTTTTTTATTAGTTTCAGTGTATCTGGTTTTATGTGGAGGTCCTGATCCACTTGGATTTCAGTTTTGTACAAGGAGATAAGCATGCATTGGTATGCTTTCTTCTACATGCTGACCTCCAGTTGAACCAGCACCATTTGTTGAAAATGCTGTCTTTTTTTCCCACTGGATGGTTTTAGCTCCTTTGTCAAAAATCAAGTGACCATAGGTTTGTGGGTTCATTTCATTGACCTACCTGCCTGTATCTGCACCAATACCATGCAGTTTTTATCACTATTGCTCTGTAGTACAGCTTGAGGTCAGGGATGGTGATTTCCCCCAGAAGTTCTTTTATTCTTGAGAATAGTTTTCACTATCCTGGGTATTTTGTTATTCCAGATGAATTTGCAAATTGCTCTTTCAAACTCTATGAAGAATTGAGTTGGAATTTTGATGGAGATTGCATTGAATCTGCAGATTGCTTTCAGCAAGATAACCACTTTTACTATATTGATGCTGTCAATCCATGAGCACGGGAGATCTTTCCATCTTCTGAGATCTTCGATTTCTTTCTTCAGAGACTTGAAGTTCTTGTCATACAGATCTTTCACTTGCTTGGTTAGAGTCACACCAAGGTATTTTGTATCATTTGTGACTACTGAGAAGGGTGTCATTTCCCTAATTTCTTTTTCGCTTGTTTATCCTTTAAGCAGAGGAAGATTACTGATTTGTTTGAGTTAATTTTATATCCAGCCACTTTGCTGAAGTTGTTTATCAGTTTTAGGAGTTTTTTTGGTGGAAGTTTTGGGGCCACTTAAGTATATTATCATATCATCTGCAAATAGTGATATTTTGACTTCTTCCTTTCCAGTTTGTATCCCTTTGACCCCTTTTTGTTGTCTAATTGCTCTGGCTAGGACTTCGAGTACTGCATTGAATAGGAAGGGAGAGAGTGGGCAGCCTTGTCTAGTCCCTGATTTTAGTGGGATTGTTTCAAGTTTCTCTCCATTTAGTTTGATGTTGGCTATTTGTTTGCTGTATATTGCTTTTACTATGTTTAGGTATGGGCCTTGAATTCCTGATCTTTCAAGACTTTTATCATGAAGAAGGGGTGTTGGATTTTGTCAAATGCTTTCTCAGCATCTAATGAAATGATCATGTGGTTTTCTTCTTTGAGTTTGTTTATATAGTGGATTAATTTGATGGATTTTCATATATTGAACCATCCCTGCATCTCTGGAATGAAACCTACTTACTTGATCATGGTGAATGATCGTTTTGATGTGTTCTTGAATTTGATGTGCAAGAATTTTATTGAGTATTTTTGCATCAATATTCATAAGGGAAATTGGTCTTCTTTGTTGGGTCTTTGTGTGGTTTAGGTATAAGCATAATTGTGTCTTCATAGAATGAATTGGGTAGTGCCCTATTTTGTGGATTAGTTTGAAGAGTATTGGTATTAGATCTTCTTGGAAGGTCTGATAGAATTCTACACTAAAGCCATCTATCTGGTCCTGGGTTTTTTCTGGTTGGGAGACTATTAATGACTGCTTTGATTTCTTTAGGGGTTATGGGACTGTTTAGATGGTTTATCTGCTCCTGATTTAACTTTGGTATCTGGTATCTGTCTAGAAAATTGTCCATTTCATACAGATTTTTCAGTTTTGTTGAGTATAGGCTTTTGTAAGTAGGATCTGATGATTTTTTGGGGGGGGATTTTCTCAGTTTCTGTTATGTCTCTTTTCTCATTTCTGATTTTTAAAATTTGGGTACTGTCTCTGTGCTCTCTGGTTAGTCTGGCTAAGGGTTTATTTATCTTGTTGATTATCTCAAAAAACCAGCTTCTGGTTTGTTGATTCTTTGTACAGTTCTTTTTGTTTCTACTTGGTTGATTTCAGCCCTAAGTTTCATTATTTCCTGCCACCTACTCCTCTTGGGTGTATTTGCTTCTTTTTTTTCTAGAGCTTTCAGATGTGCTGTCAAGCTGCTAGTGCATGCTCTTTCCAGTTTCTTTTTGTAGGAACTCAGAGCTATGAGTTTTCCTCTTAGCATTGTTTTCATAAGTTTGGGTATGGTGTGCTTTCATTTTTATTGAAGTCTAAGAAGTCTTTAATTTCTTTCTTTATTTCTTCCTTGACCAAGATATCATTGAGTAGTACATCCTTCCGTTTCCATGTGTACGTGGGCTTTCTGTCATTTTTGTTGTTATTGACAACCAGCCTTAGTCCATGGTGATCTGATAGGATGCATGGGATTATTTCAATTTTCTTGTATCTATTGAGGCCTGTTTTGTGACCAATTATATAGTCAGTTTTTGAGAAGGTACCATGAGGTGTTGAGAAGAAGGTATATTCTTTTGTTTTTAGGATGAAATGTTCTGTAGATATCTGTTAAATCCATTTGATTCATAACTTCTGTTAGTTTCACTGTGTCTCTGTTTAGTTTCTGTTTCCATGGTCTGTCTATTTGATGAGAGTGGGGTGTTGAAGTCTCCCACTACTGTGTGAGGTGCAATGTGTGCTTTGAGCTTTAGTAAAGTTTCTTTTATGAATGTGGGTTCCCTTGCATTTGGAGCATAGATGTTCAGAATTGAGAGTTCATATTGGTAGATTTTTTTTCTTTGATGAGTATGAAGTGTCCTTCCTTATTTTTTTGATAACTTTTGGTTGAAAGTCGATTTTATCAAATAAAAATATAATATTGGATATTGGAATGTTTACTCCAGTTTGTTTCTTAGGAGCATTTGCTTGGAAAATTGTTTTCTAGCCTTTTACTCTGAAGTAGTGTCTGCCTTTGTCACTGAGGTGTGTTTCCTGTATGCAGCAAAATGCTGGGTCCTGTTTATGTGTCTACTCTGATAAACTATGTCTTTTTATTGGGGAATTTAATCCATTGATGTTAGGAGAAATTAAGGAACAGTGACTGTTGCTTCCTGATATTTTTGTTATTCGAGGTGGAATTACATTTGTGTGGCTGTCTTCTATTTCTAGGTTTGTTGAAAGAAGATTACTTTCTTGCTTTTTCTAGGGTGTAGTTTCCTTCCTTGTGTTGGAGTTTTCTGTCTTTGTAGGGCTGGATTTGTGGAAAGATATTGTGTAAATTTGGATTTGTCATGGAATATCTTTTTTTGGTTTTCCGAGACAGGGTTTCTCTGTGCAGTTCTGGCTGTCCTGGAACTCACTCTGTAGACCAGGCTGGCCTTGAACTCAGAAATCCGCCTGCCTCTGCCTCCCAAGTGCTGGGAATAAAGGTGTACACCACCACTGCCCAGCTGTCATGGAATATCTTGGTCTCTCCATCTATGATAATTGAGAGTTTTGCTGGGTATAGTAGCCTGAACTGGCATTTGTGTTCTCTTAGGGTCTGTATGACATTTGCCCAGGATCTTCTAGCTGTCATAGTCTCTGGTGAGAAGTCTGGTGTAATTCTGATAGGTCTGCTTTTATATGTTACTTGTCCTTTTTCCCTTACTGCTTTTAATGTTCTTTCTTTGTTTTGTGCATTTGGTATTTTGACTATTATGTGACAATAGATATTTCTTTTCTGGTCCAGACTATTTGGAGTTCTGTAGGCTTCTTGTATGTTTATTGGCATCTCTTTCTTTAAGTTAAGAAAGTGTTCTTCTATAATTTTGTTGATGATATTTACTGGCCCTTTATGTTAGGAATCTTCACTCTCCTCTATACCCATTATCCTTAGGTTTGGTCTTCCCATTGTGTCCTGGATTTCCTGGATGTTTTGGCTTAGGAGTTTTTTGTATTTTGCATTTTCTTTGACTATTGTGTCAATGTTTTCTATGGTATCTTCTCACCTGAGATTCTCCCTTCTATCTCTTGCATTCTGTTGGTGATGCTTGCATCTATGACTCCTGATCTCTTTCCTAGGTTTTTTTATCTTTAGGATTGTCTCCGTTTGTAATTTCTTTTGTGATTATATTCCTGTTTTTAGATCCTAGATGGTTTTGTTCAATTCCTTCACCTGTTTGGTTGTGTTTTCCTGTAATTCTTTAAGGGATTTTTATTTTTCCTCTTTAAGGGCTTCTACCTGTTTGCCTGTGTTCTTCTGTATTTCTTTGAGGGAGTTATTTATGTCCTTCTTAAAGTCCTCTATCATCATCATGATATGTGACTTTAAAACAGAGTCTTGTTTTTCTGGTATGTTGGGGTATCCAGGGCTCACTATGGTATGAGAACTGGGTTCTGATGATGCCAAGTAGCCTTGGTTTCTGTTGCTTATGTTCTTGCTTTTGCCTCTCACCATCTGGGTATCTCTGGTGTTAGCTGGTCTTGCTGTCACTGACTGTGGCTTGTCCCTCCTGCAAGCCTGTGTGTCAGTACTCCTGGGAGATAAGTTCTCCCTGGGATGAATTTGCGTATGGAAAGCTGTGGCACAGGGTCAGCTTAGGGTGCATGCTGAAACCTGAAGGGTTCTGTTCCCGGCTGTTCCTCGGTTCCTGTGTTCTGATGACTCTGGGCTGATCCCTCTTGGGCCAGGAATTTGAGCAGAAGTGGTGGTCTTACCTGTGCTCACAGGTGTGTCTTCACTCCTGGGAGACCAGTTCTCTCCCGGCGGTATTTGGGTGTGAAGTTCTGTGACACAGGATCAGATCCGGGCATGCAGACAGAAATCAGAAGGATCCTGTCCCAGGCTGCTCCTCGTTTCCTGTGTCCTGAGGTCTCCGGGCAAGTCCCTCAGAGCAGAAGTGGTGGTCTTACCTGCGCTCACAGGTGTGCCTGCATTTCTGGGAGACCAGCTCTCTCCCAGAGATGGTGGTATTTGAATATAGTCTTTATTTTTTATAGTTAGAGTCATGACCATCTTGGAGTAAACTTTTGTGTACGGCGTACGATTCCTAAGCTCTATTATTGTTTCTTGAAAAGATTATCCTTTCTCATCAAATGGTCGGGGCATCCATGTCAGAAATCAATTGATCATAACATTAAAGCTTTATTTAGGAATGCTTCCTAAATAAATGAATGCTTCCTAAATAAATGAATGTTCCACTCATTCGTATGCTAGCTTTATGCCTTTAGACGATGAAAACTTAAGGCCACAAGATGGCAGTGTTTCACATGCAGAGCCCTCAAGGCTGACAGTGTGGCAGGGTCACTACCCAAAGGGAGCAAGGGATTCTCTGACAGGTGATTGGACAGCCAAGGAAAGGCGGCGAGAGTCGGGGCTTGGGGTGAGGTGGGGGGGGGGGGGGGGGGGGGAGTTTCCAGCGTCAGGGAGCTCCATAGCGCAGAAGTTTGGGTTTTTAATTGTTACCGAGTTTGTCTTACGTATGGACGGAGGGCATTGGGTGTGGAGTTGTGTTATGTAAGCAGTCTTTGCCTAGCTAAGCATGCCTTTATCTTGCTTGTATTTAATGCAATAGATGTGTAAGTCTTTGAGGTTTGCCGCTAGACAGCTTTGAGCTAATGGTCCCACTTTGAGAAGGAAACCACACAGGAAAGTACAGAAAGCCAAACTGGTTACACGGCAGGGCACCACCTGATTACCATAGACAGCGAGGTCTCTTCTGGCTTCTATCACACATGAGTTTTAGGATCAGCCTGTCAGTTTCCATGGATGAGCTAGCTGCAGTTTTGATAGGAAAACTGTGCTAAGTCATGTGACCAGTCCTACGTTTTCTAAGCCTCAAATATGGGCAAGACTTTCCATTTATTTATGTGCTACTTAATTTATCTCAACAATGTTTTATACTTTTCAGTGAACAAGTTTTTTTTTAACTTGTCCTGCTGAACTTATACATAAATATGTTTTAAAAATCTTTTATTATTTGCAGTTGTCTATGTATCTCTGTGGGGGGTGTGTGTGTGTGCCTGGAATTTCAGGTGGTTGTGAACCACTTCATGTGGCTGCTAGGAACCTAACTCAGGTCCTCTGCGAGAACTATGTCCCATAAATATGCATAATTATTATTAACAAAATTAAAATTATTTTAAAATATTAATTAAATTCTCAAATATGTATAGGAATAAATACACTAAGCAAATGCTTAATGCAAAATCATTGTATCAAAATGTAACGATGCAAGGCTGGGATGGCTATGTTTGAAGTGATTGCTGCACAGAGCATGCATTTCTGAATTTGGATCCTCAGGCCCTCTGCAAAAAACTCAAGTACAGACTTGTACCTATGATCTAAGGAATCCGAAGCAGAGACAGTAGGGCCCTCAGGGCTCACCACCAGCCAGTCCAGCCAATCAGTGAACTCCAAATTCGCTGAGAAAACTTGTTTCAAAAAGTAATGTGGAAAGTGAGAGGGGAAGATACCTAATGTCAATCTTTGACCTCCATATTTGCACACATGGATGCAGATACTGGCAGACATGCATACATACCTGTGCATGCACACACAGGTGCTAGTACTGCCAGACTTTTATACACACCTGTGCATGCACACGCAGGTGCCAGTACTGCCAGACCTGCATGCACACCTTTACATGCACACACATGTATGCAGTTACTGGCAGACATGCATGCATGCACACACATGGATGCAGTTACTGTCAGACATGCATGCACACCCATATGCATGTCACACACTCAGACCAATTCTAAACATGTTAGTGAAACCTAAGAGTGAATGGAGGGACATAACATACTAATGTATTAAAAACTTTGAATAATACATTCAAGATTTAGCATCTATATTAATGAATTAAAACATGCAAGGCAGCTCTCCAAAAATTGATCGATAATATTCAATACATTTCAAGCTTATGATTCCAGCATGTTTCTTTGTTATGAAAGTTTGTGAGTTAGTTCTAAATTTTATTTGAAAGTGAAAAATGCCAAGAATATTGAAGAAAACAAAAGGCCCTCACTGCTGGATAAGATTTGTTAGAATGCCATAGAAATTAAGTGCTGTTTGTCCACAAGGATAGCTAAAAGCACAGAGCGGAGAAGCCACGATGAGCCCACACTAAAATCGATGGCTCACTTACGGAAAAGCACTAACTGCTAACTAGTACGGGAAGAATAGCCTGTCTAGTCAAATGTTTCGGGACATGTGGGAGTCTAAATATACAGAATTAATCTTGACCCCAGACAAAATTCCAGCATAGAGGGGGAAGGCGGACCTGAAATCCTATTACCGATCAACCAGGAAGCCATTGCCACTTGATGAAACGTCTGGGAGATGGAGGTTCAGTTTTTGTTAAGGGCGTGTAGCCCCTGGTAGATCAAGTAGGCTCTGGTGGATGGCCTCACACAGAGGAGTATGTGGATAACACAAATTAGACTTGATGAGGGGTTTTTGTTTGTTTGTTTTTAGAAGGGGCAGACACAAAGTTGGAGAGGATAGAGTGGTGGAGCCTGACTTGGAAGGAGCTAAGAGAGAAAAATGTCTGACATACATTGCCTGACATTTCTGAAGTGTGTATGTATGAATATATATATATATATATATATATATATATATATATATATATATGAATATATATGTGGTGGTTTGAATAAGCTTGACCCAGAGAGTTCAGAGTGGTACTATTGAGAGGTGTGGCCTTATTGGAGTAGGTGTGGTCTTGTTAGAGTGGGTGTGACCTTGTTGGAGTAGGTGTGCCTTGTTGGAGTAGGTGTGCCTTGTTGGAGTGGGTGAGTGGGTGTGGCATTGTTGGAGGAAGTGTGTCACATTGTGGGTGAGCTTTGAGACCCTCCTCCTAGCTGCCTAGACAAGAGAGTCTGCTCCTGGCTTCCACTGGATGAAGATGTAGAATTCTCAGCTCCTTTTCCAGTGCCATGTCTGCCTGGATGCTACCATGCTTCCTGTCTCAATGATAATGTACTAAACTTCTGAATCTGCAAGCTAGCCCAAATTAAATGTTGTCCTTTATGAGAGTTTGCTTTGGCTATGGTGTCTCCTCACAGCAATGGAAACCCTAACCGTAAATATATATATAATTATGTGTGTGTAGTGTATCTCTTAAAATTATATATATAGATATATGCCCCAAACCAGGTGCTGCTCATAAGTCATTTGCACGTCTTTTAGTAGGTCCCCAAGATATGGGAGATCTTAAAATCTGGGCCATCAACAAAACTATGATTTCTCTGTGGATATGACCAAGTAGTCTTATGCAAAAACATCATTTTATATCTTTATAGTTTTTCAAGTTTGAGGAATTTGCCTTTGTCAGATCTTACAACTGTTAAGAGTTAGGGGAAGCTGGAGGTTAGGGTGTGCATCTGCAAGGCTACCTCATGCAAGCTAAGGAAGTGTTTTATTATATCAGAAGAAAGGAATGGCCACTGTGTTCTTGAGAAATCCAATTTGCTCAGAAACAAATCATCCTACAAAATGACAACTCATGCTCAGAAGGTCACAAGGCTCGCTCAGCAATATCCCTGTGTTGAATCACTCATTCAATAATATTGACTCTCGCCTGGAGGTTATAGTCCAAAAGGAAAATATTGTATTATGCATGATTTTTATCTTTACTACATACATCAAACTCGAAAGAAAATCACATTAAAGCAGGGAAGAGAAAGGGCTGGAATGACCCTTCTAAACCCCTGGAAATGACACAGTGTCTCTGGCTCATCTTAACATCCTAGGCTGCTGCTTCCTACCTTGATGCAGAGGAGATATCTCATCTACTGCTTTCAAAGATTTACCTGGCCTAGGCTATAAAATTATAGTTGTCAATGACAAGAGTAATAGAAAACTGTCAGGCCTTGTTCAAATTTTCAGTTGGATGAAAACCACACCTTATCTTCTCTTCTTCCCCCTGAGGTCCACCAAAATCCTAAGAAAGTTGTTGACATAGGAAATAGGGCACAGGGAACAGATGCAGTTTATCAGATCTAAATCCTGTATAAAAATTCTATTAAATAATCATTTGTATATAGAATGAAGGAGAGGTTCAAAGGCCAGAAGTACATTATGGGGTCATTACACCATTTATTTATTACCCCAATAACATAGAAGTAAAACACAGCATGAACTGGAGGTTGGTAAAGGAAAAATTAATAAAATATGGTATAAGTACATAGAATGGACTTTGACATCCTGGGACTTTGCATCTGGTTTCTTTACAGTATAGCAAACTATGAGGCACAGTAGTGAGGGAAGGGGCTCCACTGAACTGCAGAATATAATTTCTCTAAATATTGCAAGAGAATTGGTTGAGTCTCTAAGCACGAAAAGTAAACGATCTGAAATGATTTGTAAATGATCATTTACAAACAGTTTAATTTTAACATCATTAAAAAGTAAAATATTTAGGAATAAGATTAATCAAGGAGACGGAAGATTCATATCCTGGATAGCAACTATCTTCAGATGTGGACTTAATGGTAAACCCACAGGACTCCAGTGGGTAGTATGACCATGCAGATGTCACTGTATAAAGTCATGGGTTACAAAAGAGAAAGACACGATTGTGGGATAGGGTCAGGTGTGTTTGGGAAGGAATGATAGAAGAGAGGGAAGGGTGAGAATAGATACAATGTATCACAAGCATGTAAAAAGTAGTCAGTGAACAAATGTAGTTAATTAACAAGAGTTTGAAAGTGGAGTACATGGAAGAGCACTTTCAGTTTGTGGATTGGAAGACTCACTGTTATTAAATATCACACTGCCCAAAGTCATTCCATCTAAGGCAACTCCTAGAAAAATTCAATTTCTTTGTAGCAATAAAAAATCCTTCCCCAAATACATTGTTCTTTAATTACAAAGGACCCCAAATAGCCAAAACAATATTGAAAAGGAAGAACAAGGTGGATATAATTATAATTTCCTAATTTCTTTTTTTGTTGTTGTTGTTTTTTTTTGTTTGTTTGTTTGTTTGTTTTGGTTTTTCGAGACAGGGTTTCTCTGTGTAGCTCTGGCTGTCCTGGAACTCACTCTGTAGACCAGGCTGGCCTCGAACTCAGAAATCTGCCTGCCTCTGCCTCCCAAGTGCTGGGGTTAAAGGCGTGCGCCACCACCGCCCGGCCCAATTTCCTAATTTCAAAATGTATAAAAGCCAAGTGTGGTGAGGCATGCCTTTAATCTCAGCAGTCAGGAGGCAGAGCCAGCATTGTGTATCTACACAATGAGTTTAAGGATAGCCAGGGCTATGTAGAAAGACCTTGTTTTAAACAACAAACAAACAGCTTATAAGCAAGATAGTGTGGTAGAGAGAGACAGAGGCACAGACGAATGCAACAGAACAAAAAGCCTGCAAGTAACTTCATTTGTCTAGTCGAGTATTTTCCAGCAGATTCTGAGAGCATCCAGTAAAGAAATGAAAGTTCCTTCACCAAATTACATTTGGCCAATTAGACATCTATACTCAAAAGACCCAAATGCAAAAACTAACTCAAATGAGTTAAAGTCACAACCACAAATCTTAGGGAAAAGCATTGAATTTGGCAGCAGTTTTTGAATAGAATATAAAAAATCATAGGCAATAAAAATAGATGATCTGGGCTCCCTCACAATTTAAACACTGCATAGATCAAAAGGCACTATCGATAGAAGAAAAAAAGCAATCCATAGAAATCAAAATGTTTCCAATTTCTATATCTCATAAGAAGTTCATGTACAAATTAAAGAGAGAAATCTTCTCCTAGTTCAAACATTCTGATTTTAAAATGGACAAAGAACATGAATAGACATTTGCTCAGAAAACAAATACAAATTATGATATAGTATATATAATGTTTAACACTACTTATGAATATAGAAATGCAAATCACATAATGAGATACCATGTCATGCCTATTAGTGTGGCTATCAGTTTTTTTAAAAAGTACATGCAACAAAAAACCTTGAGATAGTTGGAATGCAAAAAGTTTTGGCTACAATGGAGAACAATCTATAGTTTCCTAATGTATTCAAACAGAATTTTAATAAAGTTTAGCATATCTACTTCTGAGCATATGCCAAAAGAACTGAAACCAAGCTCTGAAAGACATGTACTCACATATACACTGGCATTATTCATAGTAGTCAAACATGAGAACCAACCCAAGTGTCCATGGAAGGATGCATGGGCGAGTCAGATATCATACACATATAGGAGGCAGTCATAATTATCCAACTTTACAAAGCTGAATACTGTGAAGTAAGGGAACTCTGATTCGTGCTATGTTATAGGCAAGCCATGATGCCAGACAAAATAAGCCAGTTGAAAAGGGCAAATGCTATATGAATCCCTTGATACTACGTAGTTAGAGTAGTCAGATTCTTAAAGATAGAAAGGAGAATAATGGTTTCCAGGGACAACATGAGGAAGGTGTGGGCATTTGGTATATAGTGGTACAGAGCCCCTGTTGTGGGCAATAAAAGATGTGGAGATAGATAGTGATAATGGCTGGGAAGAATAGGAATATGTTTAACGTCACAAGCAATATATTTCAAAATGACTAAGGTGATAAAACTTTATGAAAAGTGTATTTTAGTGCAACAAAAAACTGAAGACAACCTTATAGAGAGAGTTTAGGATAATGTAAGACAAGTAAGTTATTCTGTATCTTTTTCTAAGTCAGATGTTACAATTGCCTTACACAAGGTATGGTATAACCCACACCTGTTTATAGAAGTGTAAAAGTGAGGAATTCCTTACTCAGTGCTTGACTCTGACACTTAGGTTAGAAGAGCAACTGTCTTTCCAGATGCTCAGTAACGGAAAGATACTGTAGCCATGGAGGAGAGAAGAGGTGCATTTGTTTCCAGAGAGACTTCTTGGGAGGGTTTTGGGGCCTCTGTTTGTATAGAATTAGATCTGGAAATATATAAGTCTCTGGGTCTTGGAGGCAATTCAGAAAATGCCAGAAAAACAATGAAACTTTTAGTTTCTGTTGACTGTAAATATTCTGCCCCCAAATACTTAAAACCTGCCATATTATGTCTGTACACTTTGCTTATGTCTTTATTTTTTTCTTTATGAGAATATGGGATCTTGAATATAGAGACCTTTCCTGTTTAAATCATCAAGAACCATTGTGAACAAAGCAAACTTTGACAAATAAATGTGCAATTATCACATGAATCAATAAATGTCCTTTACTTTCAGCAGCACCTAACCTGGATCCTGAGGGTGGTTGGTATAGCCACAACAAACTACTGATGTGGTAATGTGTCTAGTGATGCGGTAATGTGTCTAGTGATGCAGTAATGTGTCTAGTGAGAACACTGATGTGCAACTAATCATAAATTCACGATGGTCAAACAAGACTTTCCTGTGCTCCAAGGAATATATTATTCTAGTCACTCGAGACACCATTGGTTGTAGGATTTCACACAATCTATTCCAACACACATCCCAACTGCAGAGATTTTAGAGATGTGAAAAGTGAGCGAGCATCTTCGAACTGAAAAAAATGTAAGAGAAGCCACAGAATTTTCTCCTCAAACCTGCTGTAGTATGTCTCTCTCGGCATAGAAATCTTGGAATGGATAAAAATAATCCCAAGTGGCATTATTTTATTTTTTAAAAATAAAGTGTTGAATTAGCATACGTAATATTGGATACTGTGTGAGCCTTTTCTAGCAGCATGGGTTTTAATTGAGTTTTCTACCTTCTTATTTCCCTTCAGTCTCCCTACTTTCTGTATCTCCCCCTCCAGTCTCCTAGCCACTTTCATGATATGTGTCCTACTGTTCTCCTGACTCCCCTCTTCGGTACCTTCTTCTATCAGCTCTTGATCTCCAATCTTAGTCAAATGCCAAATATCTTCCGAATTATGGGAATGGTATTTGCTAACTAAAATAAAATAAATAAATAGTTTAAAATATGTTGTTGAATTAGAGAAAAGCTGAAAGAAGCTGAAGAGAAGGGCAACCCTGTAGGAGGACCAGCAGTCTTAACAAACCTGGTCCCCCGAGATCTCTCAGACATTGAGCCAACAACCATGCAGCATACACCAGCTGATAAAAGGCCCCCAACACATATACAGCAGAGGACTGCTGGGTCTGGACTCAGAAAGGATGAACCTAACCCTCAAGAGACTGGAGGCCCCAGGGAGTAGAAAGGTCTGGTGAGATGGGGGATGGGGGTAGTGGGGACATCCTCATGGAGACAGGGAAGGGGAGGTATGGGATGTGGAACAGTCGGAAGGTGGACTTGGAGGGGGATGAAATCTGGACTATAAAAAAAGATTAAATGAAATTTTTTTAAAAGAAAAGAAAAACAACTAGTGGGCACATGCATATCTACAGTCCCAGCTACTCTGGAGGGTGACACGGGATAGTCACTTGGGCCATGAGTTCAAGACCAGCCTAGGGAACATGATGGCAGACATCTATCTCAAAAAGGAAAAAAAAAGGACTAGTGGAATGTTTACAGTGCATTTTATTCTTTACTTAGAAAACAGAGGCATGGCTTGCTACAGTCTTTGTCAAGTCATTTAAAGAGACTATAAAGGGCAAAAACCAAGTAATGTATCACAGAACCTGTACATATTAATTCTACATTTCTGGGTTTATCTCTTTTTTGTATCTCCACCTTCACTCTGTTATAGCTCACTAGAAAGTCAGCACTTATCTCCTAACTGCTTTCTCTGGCTTCTGTTTTGTTTCCCACTAGAAGATCTTGCTATGCTTCCTGCCCTTTTTGAGTCATAGAAATATGTGTAGAGGAATTTTAATCCAGCAATATGGCTCCTCTGGCAAGGGATCACATCCAAAGATATGATCTAGCTGGAATGCATACATGCCCTGAATTACAGTATGATCTTGCTGGAATATAGACATGTCCTTAGTACACACCTTTAATCTCTAACAGTGAAGGAAAGGTTAGTTTGTAGAAGGAAGCAGCATGTTTGAAAGTAATGCTTAATTGAGGGGCAGACAATGACAAATCAGAGAAGGATTTGACAGAATGAATCAGAGATAAGATCCACCCAGCTCACACAAGAAGAGCAGAGAAAGAGAGGTTACTTAAGAACGGTGAGGGAGGAAAAACGATAGTGTGTGTGTGTGTGTGTGTGTGTGTGTGTGTGTGTGTGTGTGTGTGTGTTTTACTGGGATAGTTTTACAGAGACAGGTTACAGAGAATACAAGCTAGACACAGGGGAAGATAGAATGAGCCAGAGAATAAGAAGCCAGATTAGAACATATTGCCAAAGTTAGTATGAGGCCCGGCAGAGCAATTGGGACAGGAGCCGAGAGAAGCCAGATTGAATTAGTCAGCTTGAAAGATTAGATTATATGAAGGCTAGAGGCTTTGGTCCTAGGACAAGGGATGGTTAGAATAGAGAAGGCAATGCTCTGAGCTCAGCCGAAACCGTGTATTCACACGGCTTTGGTATGGCTCTCATCTAATCACTTCATCTGAGGAAATAAAAGTGATGCTTACAAGTATGTATGTGCAATCTGATAAAGAAGTAACATTGAAAAAACTGTCTAAATATCATTGAATTTGCAGGGATATAATCTCACCCCATTTCTAAGAACAGATGTTTGTCTTAGCACTATGCCATTTGGATGACATTTAGTTTTGCATAGAAAAAGAATCTATCAACAGAGCAAACAGGTGGCCCACAGGATGAAGAAAGTCTTTCCCAATTAGACTTCAGACCGGGGTGCTAATATCCAGAGTGTGTGAAGAACTTCACAAACTAAACACAAAAGGAATCAGTGTCTAGGCTAAGGTTCTTACAGAAGGATAAAAGAATGCTATTAAAAGGCGGTTGGGAGAGCCTGGTTTCAGTCAACAGGCAGGGGGATAGCATATGTGGTCCCTCAAATCCATCCTTTGTGCTGTGGTGGTCAGGGTCACATCCACATTATCAGCAGGCAGTCATTGTGTTAGGAGTGAATTATCTATTCACTATTTGATGGTTTCTAAACAAAAAAAAAAGTGTAACAAATAGCAGCGAAGGTGTCTTTGGAAATGTTACCTTGCTCCACAGCTGCATATTCTCTCCTATTGTATCCCGTCTTGTGAATGGATACTGTGTTCAAGGGCAAACTGAACGAAATAGATAAAAGCACCTTTGTGCTTGTATAATTTGAGGGCAGGACTTGCACTGTCACAGTCTCTATTAAGTACAAGATGATAGGGCGAGGTAAAAACAAGGGCTTTGGCACTTTACAATAATTGCACGGAGATAAAGCACTTCGACAGGAAGTGGGAAATGCCAGCGGCAGTGCATGTTCCCCTCTATGCCGGTTGCCTATAATTTCAGTGACATCTGATGGAAGGTTGAACTTTCAAAAGCACCACTGATCCCAGCCCTGTCACTGAAGGCTTCAAGTTGCAGATGGACCAACTGAAATGAATCTTTTCTTCCTGCCTGAAGAGTGACCCACAGATGACTCTACAGGAGACCCTCAGGATAGCTAATGGTTGGGCTCTCCTCTTTCTTATCTACTTATCTATTTTATTTTTCTCAGTATCAGTCTCCAACTCCTAACTTTATGTAGGACTATTCAGGTATTAAGTTCTACTATGGAGGTATTAAGGACTATTAAGACATTAAGTTCTACCTGATTGCAGAAAGGTTTAATTTTTTTTTTAAAAAAATATGTATTAATTTGTATTTTTAAATGTGTATTGGTTATTTTTCCTGTGCCACATGCATGCAGGGCACGTGGAAATCAGAAGAAGGCATTAGATTATCTGGAACTGGAGTTACAGACAGTTGTTAGCTGCCATGTGGATGCTGGCAATGGAAGCCAGGTCTTCTGGAAGAACAATAGTTGTTCTGAACCTCTGGGCCATTTCTCCAGCCTCTATTTCTTTTCCTTGAAGACAGACTTTGGTGTGGCTCAGATGACTGACCTTGTGTAGCATGCAGGAGCCACTCAGTTCAAGCCTTATTGCTGGAAACAAAATGAAAGAATTTGGTAGATAGCTGGAGAGATGGCTCAGCAGTTGAGAGCACTGACTGCTCTTCTGGAGGCCCCGAGTTCAATTCCCAACAACCACATGGTGGCTCACAACCATCTGGGATCCGGTGCCCTCTTCTGGTGTGTCTGACAGCTACAATGAGTGTACTCATATAAATAAAACAAAGTAGCAACAAAAATTAAAAAAAAAAATTGAATTAGATATTGAAGGTGATTGATGAAGGACTTTGACTAGATTCATGTGAAAAGTGGACAATTTAGGGAGACATGGAGTCCAAAAGTCAAGAGAAGAGAGTTCGGGGAGTTTGACGGGGATTTAGTCCAGGAGCGGATCCTCCTCCCATCTCAAAGCCCTAATGGTTGCTACAGACTTAAGAAGGAAATAGTTAAAAAAAAAAAAAAAAAAAAAAAAAAAGAAGAAGGAAATAGTTCACAATAGAACAGGATCGTTCATTAACGCAGTACGACCAGTGCCCTTATGGGAAGAGAAGGACACACAAAGAGTTGAGAACGTCACGTGACAGTAGAGTCAGATTTGACTCTGCACGTCTTCAAGCAGAGGTGCACCAAGGATGGATACAAACTATACGAAGCCGGAAGAGGCAAGAACAGAGTCTCTACCACAGGTTTTGGAGGGGCCGTGGCCCTGCCAGTGCCAGGACACTAGAGCTCTCCACCGGAGACCTTGTATCTTTATTGTTTAAGCCATTGTTTGTGTGATGAGAAAGCAGATGTACCGTCCACACACCCATCTGTCAAAGTTGTGCTCATATCTCTGTTTAACGGTTTGTTCGTCAGTTAATTACTTCAAATGACAGTAATTGCCATGTGTAGATAAGTGATTCATAGTTGACTGATTCAATCCCACTATCCCTAGCTGAAAATGTGCCTAACTCACCAAGCCTACCGGCACCCTCGCCCGGCAACCGGGACCCTGCAGAACACTGGTTGGTTTCGACCATGCTTATGAAACAGAGTGGTAGCTGTGGCTGCTTGCCTCAGCTCAGTATTCAGAGTGATCAAACAAACAAAAACAACGGACTGAAAATCACTAGCCTAGAAAATTTGCCAAAATTTAAAAATTCAAGTATGTTTTTCTACTGAATGCATATTCTTTTATGCCACCATAATGATTTTTTTAAAAAGAAAATCACTGTTAACTAAAAAAATTAAGGATTGCCACAATAGAACCTGGGTGCAGGTATCTCTCAGCAGGCAAAGATGGGAAAGATACCACCTCTAGTCCTAAAGGGTATGTATGTATGTATGTATGTATGTATGTATGTATGCATGCATGCATGTATGTACATACTTAATTCTTTTTTTGATACAGAGCCTTACTATGTCGTCTTAGCTGGCCTGGGACTTTCTATGTGAACCAAGTTGCACTGGAACTCACCAAGATCACCTGCTTCTACATCCCAAGTGGCAGGATTGATGGCACATGGCTCCACAGCAGGCCTAAGATCTTCACCTCAGGAGACAAGGCAGTCTGGGCATGACGAGGGATTTGCAATGCCTGCTATGTTGAGATGGGGGTGGCGGATAACCTTGAAAGACCTTACAGTGAACAAACTAGAGAAGATAGAAATAGCAGAAAATGTATATCAGACACCGAAATAGAAAATGCAGCGTTGAAAGAGAATTTTAAATGTACTCATTCTGTCTCTTAGCTATAAATACAGAAATCGGTGCCTTTACAGGCTATTACCCGTCCAGCTTCTTGGAACTCATGGTGGAGCCAGGAAAGTGCCAAGGTGAGGAAAGCCTCTGTGTACCGTGTCCCACACAGATACTTTGTCTGTTCCTTCTTCCTAGCCCCAACTCACAGATAAGGAAGCTTAAGGTCCAGGAAGGAAGGGTGATTTGTTGAGGTAAAGACTGTCTGTGAAATGAGAGTAGATGAAAGTCAGAGTTTCAAAGCCTCACACTTTGCATTTTACAACAAGCAACAAAGTCCAACAATTTCTGATCTAATTTTCTTTCTTTATGAACACCTTGCCTTAAGACAACTTATAAAATATCAGATGGAAATGAGACAATATTTTGTAATGTAAATGTAAAAACTCCTTGAAGGAAATTAGAATTAAAATTGTAATTGTGCCTTTAGGTCTTACAGCCTTTTAACAGAATGTACTATTCATAGATCACCTGAATAACATGAGAATATTCATGTATTCATCTAAATATTGAAATTAAATCACCATCCCTATTGTCAAAATGATCGTCACAGACATGGGGACAGTTTTGTCTTTCAAAGTTTAGAGGAAGAAAAACAAAATGAAAGTTACTGTTTTGTACTTCTGTTTAGAGTAGTTTTGATACTAAGATTATTCAGAGACCAGCTCATCTCACACTCTCATTGTGGGACTAACATCCAGAACAGAATCAGGGTAAAGAGTTACAAATGCAATGCTGCAGACTTCAGTATGCAAAGGCCTTGCATTTTATATCGATCCAAAACTCTATAAACTTCTCACCACATATGGTCACCCTAGTGTAAGAGGGCATCTCCTAAAGCAAGAAGAAGCGTCTAAGGACAAATAAAAGTATTCTAATTTGATCTGAACAGTACATTTATGGCTCCTGGTGCCAAGAGAAGGAGACTGTCAAAATTGTAATTACAAATAGCTTAACTAAAGGGCTAGGTGAGTTCAACATTCAGAAGCACGCACAAGATTAGTGGGATTTTCACGGGGATAAAGTCCTAGGCTCTAGGTTGTTCATGCAATCTCTCATAAGGAAATTGCCATCTCTTTTTTATAAGCCACAGACCATCTATATTTGACAATCGTGGTAGATGCCTATACGATGACACCACTATCAAGCATCTTCCTTGGGGCTCACAGTGAAGTCAACGGCACAAAGATGTCCAGTAAGCAAAGTGCTAAGGCAAACATCTGTTCTTAGAAATGGGGTGAGATTATATCCCTGCAAATTCAATGATATTTAGACAGTTTTTTTTTCAATGTTATTTCTTTATCAGATTGCACATACATACTTGGGGAATAAATAACCTGGAAAACTGGTGCTAGACTGTAGGTCTTGGTGGGAGGTGACCTGGAAACTGGTGCTAGGTACCAGCCTGTTAGTTAACTCGGCCTGTTAGAAACTTCAAAGTTCCTGTCACACTGTAAGAATATGAAATGAAGCATGTACAGCTGACAACCTTAGGTTCAACCTTAGGTCAGGTTCTCTAAGATGGAGGAGACTGAACCAAAAGATCTGGTCTCTCGAAAACTATTGCAGACGATAACACACAATTCAGAGGTTGTTAGATAATTATTTCAAGACAATTAAATGTAAGGAATATTTGCTACTATTGATCTCGTCCTTGAATATATTTAAAGAAAAGGTCATTTAAATTGCCTCATTCGAGCAACTTAAGATGAATCCCCCAGATGATGAATCCTGTATTGTTCACAAGTGATGGATAAGAATGTAAGAACATGGGCTGGAGAGATGGCTCAGTGGTTAAGAGCACTGACTGCACTTCCAGAGGTCCTGAGTTCAATTCCCAGCAACCACATGGTGGCTCACAACCATCTGTAATGAGATCTGGTGCCCTCTTCTGGAGTGTCTGAAGACAGCTACAGTGTACTCATATATAATAAATAAATCTTTAAAAAAAAAAAAAAAGAATGTAAGAACATGGGCTGGAGGGCTGGAGGGCTGGAGAGATGGCTCAGTGGTTAAGAGCACTGACTGCTCTTCCAGAGGTCCTGAGTTCAATTCCCAGCAACCACATGGTGGCTCACAATCATCTGTAATGGGGATCCAATGCCCTCTTCTGGTGTGTCTGAAGACAGCAGCAGTGTACTCACATACGTGAAATAAATGTAAGAACATCTTATTTAAAAAAAATATGGCCACTTTTAAGACAGTTTCATAAAAATATACTAGCATTGTGTAGGTGGGTGTACTAATTGTCTTTTGGATGCTATAAAAGTATTTTCTGACTAAATTTTCTTGTTATCTAAATCTCTACTTGTTATTTTGAAAATTCAAAGTTCCTGTCACACTGTAAGAATGTGAAATGAAACGTGTACAGCAACTTGACAGACGGGTCATTAAATATAAAGTCAGACACAATAATAGGAGCCCCTAAAAATAGCTACTTGTTCAAACTCTGCAGGCTGCTAAGAATCTGCAGTCAGTTCTAGATTGGAAAAGGTTTTGCAACAATTTTGGATTTAGTTTTCAAAAGCCGCAATGTTCTAAAGTAACAGAACGTATTCAATAATTTTTAAAGCATTTCTCACTGTCCATTAGGTGTATTACAAACAGGATACTTGCATTCCTCAAAAAATAAATCATCAGCTCCAAGTTGATGATGATCTCTCTCTCTCTCTCTCTCTCTCTCTCTCTCTCTCTCTCTCTCTCTCTCTCTCTGTGTGTGTGTGTGTCTCCCTTTCTCTCTGACATATACTCTTTCTCTGACTCTCTGACATACATACACTCTCTCTCTTACATACATACACACACTCTTTCTGACTCTTTCAGGAGTCTCTTGTCTTTTCCCACTGTTTCCCATCACCACCCTCCTGTCATCAGGTTCCCGTGGAGCTCTGATCTGCTGAACCTTCTCATCGTGACTAGGGAGTCTTGCTGATTCTGGCTCTAGAAAGGATACTCAAGAGTTGACTGTTCTTCATTCTTTCTGTTAACTGATCACACACAAGAAAGAAAAGAAAAGAAAAGAAAAAGAAAGAAAGAAAGAAAGAGAAAGAAGGAAGGAGGAAGGAAGGAAGGAAGAAGGAAGAAGGAAGAAGGAAGAAGGAAAACCATCCACAAGTCAGGAAATTGCTAGAAACTGAACCTGCCTGTACCTTAACCTTGGATTTCCTAGATTCTAAAACTGAGAAATAAACTTTTATTGCTTATAAAATACCGAGTTACCAGTGTTTGGTTACAGTAGCTTGAATAGACTAAGCCATGAATACGTTAAATCCACAACTATTTTTTTTTCCTGACATAATATTTTTACTGACTATCTGGGGATCTCACACCATGTACTCCATCACGTTCACCTCCCACTCTCTTCCGCTCTCCTTCCCTGAGACCCTGCCCCCAACTAAAAGTAAAAGAAGAGAAGGAAACGGGAAAGAAAAAAAGCAAGTCCATTTTGTGTTTCCTGTATATTCACTGGAGCATGGCCGAACTCCCAGTGACCAGCCCCTAAAACTGAGTCCTTCTCTACCTGAATCCCCGCTGGAAGCCATCAATGGTTGGCAAGCTACACCCCAGAGTCCCTATCCAATTTTTAAGAGTTCTCCTTGATGGCTTTCTTTTTAGACTGTTACTTTGGAGTAGGGGCCCGGGATAGAGGGAGGGGTTGTCCCAGAAGTCCTATTTCAACTGAGCATCTGCAGTCATCAGTATCACTGTGAAAGTAGTTCCTGGCAACAGCCTGGTCTCAGCGCGGTGGCAGTATCTGCCCACATCAACATGGCCTCAGCCAAAGCATGGACCATGAACCAGCGTGGTCTCTGGGAGAAATGCCAATCGTGGAGGCCTTTCCAGGAGGTCCAATCCAGTAAACATCCGATTGCTCAGAGCCAGAGGGATGGTGCAGTGGTCTCGTTTGTTCCTTTGAGACTGTCCGTGCAAGCTCCAGGCTGCTGCGACCCCACCTGGTAATGACCCGTTCCTCCATCAGCCGCAGCCTTTTCTCGCACTTGCAGATTTGGCAGTCTCTAGTTCCACCTCTCTCCCCTGCCTAGGGACCCCGCGTTTTTTTCTGCAGTTCAGTGGAGCCTCTCCGTTCGCTTCCATGCCGCATAGTTTGCTACACCATAAGGAAACGAGTTGCGAAGTACCAGTACATCAAAGTCCATTCTGTAGTTTGTCTAAAGAGCTTCACACACAAATGTTCATCGCAAGGTGTCATTGGTCTGGTCCAAGGCTTCTGGCTTCTGACACACCATCAATACTGGGCTATCCGAGACTCCTCTCAGAAATCTTACTGTTGCACAGGATCATGGAGATACTGTAGCTCTGGTTCTGCAGGACCAGCCCCTTCATGTGCTCCGTGAGCTCAGAGATGGGGTAGATGTTGGAGTGGACCTACTCAAAGTGTTAGATCTGGGCCGGGGTGGCAGCTGATTTGGTCAGCCCAGGTCTCTACCAACGCATGCTGGTGAGGGATGGGACCAGCCGTCTGCCCAGCACACAGACAAGAACATCTGAACAATTATGTGCATCTTTTCTTTCCGTTACCGAATAAGCTGATCTTTATGTTGTAGGGAAGGTGAAAAGTGAAATAGAGATTATATTTTATTGTATGTTTTTTTATAATATTAGTTTTTCATATACTGACATAATTAGTTTTAGAGAATGGCAATACCCATCAAATTACATTTACTTCACGAGCCATGAGACTATTAACATGGAACATTAGTGTTTATAATCAGTTTGGTTTTTATAATAATTATAAACATCAAAGTTTCAAAAACCCACAACATTCGGAAAAGTATAAGTGAACATGTGGCTTTTAATTCCTTGTAGGGTGTACCCAAGGGGATCTCCATGGATTCCCCTTCAGTGATTGGAAAGAACATGAATATAATATTGACACAAAGTCACAAGTTTTAACTATACCTTTTATTGATAAAATTTCAATGTAATATCTTGAATATTAATAATATTCATAATCACCAAAGCAGAGCTGCCAGCCAACCTTTCTCACTTAGAATAAAATAAATGGGCAAACGGAGCACCTCTGCTTTGCGTTTAGAGTATGTGCTTGTCGGACACCAGGCAGATTCAGTTCCCTGTGTAGCGACCCACATACGTAGCTCCCACATTCATGGAGCTTAGGTCTAATTGAACAACAGATGAAACCCCCACAGAGACAAATAATTAGAGGAAACTTACATTTTAAATTCCTTTGTGTCTGGCTAGATTTCATACGAGAAAAAGTCAATTTGAACTGTCTGAGCTGGTTGTATAAACTTTACACAGCAGGGAGCCTGGATCCTGCAACTACTAATTGAGCTAAGTGTGGTAGATATTGGGAAGTTGGAAACGGATCTATGATCATCTCTGATGGCCAAGAATATAGCAATGCTTTCAATATAGAGACAGCTCTGCTATCATCTCTGGTAGTAAAGATAACCTAACAATGCCTCGATATTCTGCTGCACATCAGTTACTAGTGGCGTGCCAAAGGGAAAACTGGGTGTGATGGTTCCCTGTGAACACTTGACACTGAGGTCTGGGCTAAACCTTGAAGAATGAGACAAATTGAACTGGTGAAGGAAAATGGCACAGAGATTTTAGCCCGAGAGGTTGTTGCATGGCACCCATATTTAGAGATTAATAAGTTGCTTACTGCATCGTCAGACTCAGGCCAAGGATCGTGTCAAAGCCAATACATGGATGTGGACACTGGGTTAGTAGGAACTCGGGTCAACCTGGAAATCTGTATGCATACAGCATCAGATTATTTTCTCATTTTTCCTTGGTAACATTT
The DNA here is from genome assembly GCF_011762505.2 of Arvicanthis niloticus. Lineage (NCBI taxonomy): Eukaryota > Metazoa > Chordata > Mammalia > Rodentia > Muridae > Arvicanthis > Arvicanthis niloticus. The sequence goes on from NC_047678.1 coordinate 47,939,643, forward strand.
ACCTTAATAAGACCAATCGAAACCGGGCAGCTAGTTTTGATTACAAAATTGCTTACTAGATACATTAAATATTTTACTTACTTAATTAAATTAATTAATAAAATTAATAAAGTTAAATATTTACTTAAATTTACTATTTGACTCCTCCGAGTAGGAGGCAAACTCTGCGGGGACAGCGATTCTTCTTTGTTTCCTTGTTTGCGGTGGATTCACTGAAAAGTCAGGTAGAATTTGAAAATTAATAAGCAATCATCTAAAAATGAATTAAAAACATTATGGACACTTTAGTGAACGTATTGAGTAGTTCCTTCACACAGGTGAAGAAACAGCATCTCAGGAGCTGAAGTATAGTTATCAGTATGAGTTGTTCAGGGGTGTAAGCAGACCAGCTGCCTTTCGCATCTTGAACGCAGGCACCATCATTGATCTATAAGCTGTACTGGTTGTTCAGAGTGAACGTTTCTCATCAGTGGGGATTACCATAATTTGAAATCTCCGTTAGAATATCTCGGGCTTGAGAACCGTAGAAGCATTTAGGCATACAGAACAGGTATTTAAAATACATACCCGCGGATGGAACAAGGTCAATCACTAACACTTGAAAAGAGATTTTGTTTTGAAAGATTTGCTTTTATGTCTGATTATGTGCCCATCTGTGTCTTCGTGGAGCACGTGGAAACACATGCAGGTGGCTCTGGAGGGTAGAAGAGGGTACCGGACGCCTTGGAGCTGGAGTTACAGGTAGCTATGAGCTGCATAATAAGGGTGCTGGGCACTGAAGTCATGATTCCGAGCTTTTGATGCATCTCTCCATGTTCTATATGAAAATATTTCATTTCAAAATATTATTTAAAGTTAGAATTATTGCATATATTATATATTATAATTATTTCTATTCTTTGATTTTTTTTTTACAGTACAATCATCAAACCCCTCATGGTCTACTCTCCGACAGTTCCTCATCCCATTCCTCCTCCCCCATCTCCAAGAAGATGTTCCCCTAATCCCTCTCCCCACCCCCACACACACTCCACCAGACCTCTCTACTCTCTGGGGCCTCAAGTCTCTCAAGGGTTAGGTGCATCTTCTCTCACTGAGGCCAGACCGAGCAGTCCTTTGCTGTATATGTGTTGGGGGACTCGTGTCAGCTGGTGTATGCTACCTGGTTGGTGGCTCAGTGTCTGAGAGATCTTGGGGGTCCAGGTTAGTTGAGACTGCTGGTCTTCTTATAGGGTTTCCCTTAACCGCAGCTATGATTGTCATCACTGAAAAAGGAATCGATCTATTTTTAGACGCCAGACATAACCTAATATATTCCTTTTTGTTCCCCTCTGCCATGCAACGATGACATGCTGCGTGTACCATTAAGTAAAACAAAGTTACAAAGTGGTATAATGGAGTATTTGTCACCAGCAAATGTCATGGGTACCGTATGGAGGCACAGAGTGACCGGTGGTTTGAACTGTTAACACATCTAGAGAGACCCGAGAAGGGGGCCTGAGCCCAATGAAGGATTAGCTAGATTTGGTTGTTTTGTGGCATTTCTGACAGGGCTTATCTTGAAACATAATAAGCAGTTGGGATGCTCAGGTTCACTCGCTGGGAGCGGCTCCACTCCCTGGGCAGGGGCCTGCGTGAGTGCACAGGGGAGCTGGGCACCTGCTGTATGCAGTACTCCATTGCTATCTGCTCTCGACGGTGGCGTGAGTGCACAGGGGAGCTGGGCACCTGCTGTATGCAGTACTCCATTGCTATCTGCTCTCGACGGTGGATATGATGTGTCAACCCGTTTCACGATTCCACCTCTTAACTTCCCTGCAACGAAGGACTTAAGCTAGAGTTGTGAGCCGACTAAACCATTTCTCTCTAAGTGGCCTTTGTCAGAGATCTTTATCACGGTGGCAGGAAATAAAACTAAAACAAGCTGAGATGGGTTTGGGTTTTCACAGTCTGGGTTGTGGGGTGAATGGAGAATCTGTGAGAGTGGCTTTGAACTCGCAGCGAAGAAGTTGGACTCGGCAGTGATACAGCAAGCTGTGGAAAATGTGGTTTGCAAAATACCAAACCACAGTTAATGACATTTCAAAAAGCCAGATGATAGGCCCACATCTTTGTTACAGCAATTAATTTTATTAAATGTGACATTCCACGTACCCCCTTTCCAGATTTTAGTTTACAACATCTCTGCCTCTACCATTTTCTTAAAAAATAAAAAATAAATAAAAATTAAAAACAACTTGACAGAGGCAGCCAAGTAGATTTGAGACTTCAACAGCATAGGGCAGTCATGTGGATTTTTATGTCTCCCACATAGATATAAAGCCTGATGCTCACATCTTATGCTCGCCTATGTTATCAGGGTTGAGGGACATCTGAAGTAGTGGTCCAGATTACCTTTCAAAAATGGGCCAGTATGTGAGGCTACTGAAAAAGTTACCTTGAAAGTCATGGGTAGCAATCTGGAAGCCTGGGGGTGAATGAAGTCCAGACATGGTTGGAAGTAAAGCAGTACTCTCATGTTTAATACGAGGCAGCAGACTGACCCACCCCCTGGTCCCCAGATGCCCCTTATTAGTTGGCTGTGCAATATTCAAGAGCAAGACCTTTGAAATTCAAGTATGTAACCCAAACCAAAATAAATTCAAACCTTCCAACAAAACTGTGGAAAGCAGAGTCAAACACTCCCCAGAATATTGCAGCCTCTCAGAGCAGTGCTTCAAATACACTGAAGTGTGAAGTGTGATACAAATCTGGCAACATTTAAATTTAGAACAAATGTGATTTGTGTGAGGGCAAAACCTGGGTTAGGAAGAAAAGAAACATGCCCAGGCAGTCTGTAAATCTAGTATACTCCAAGTCCCCAGATGGAATTTCACTACTGCTTGGATTCTTAACAGATATAAGCTCACAGATCCTTAAAAGTAGTATCTGCTAAGTTTGTACTTAGGATGTAGTTAGGGCATGCACACAAACTTCCTGTGTGTGAAACAGAATCAATATATAATTGTCCAGTTATGTGTTCAAAATGGAGATGACAAAGTAACAATTAATTGTAACAGGCCAACTCTGAAAGCATCTTGAGTGGGCCGTTTCATCATCCCCAGACCTGCCTTTTCTTTATGGGGAATCTGCTTGCTGTTACCCTCCTCCTACCCTGAGGGTGGGTGCCTTTCATATCCCTGAGCAACAGTGTAGAAACAAAGTGTTTCCACTTTAAATTAATTGAATTTGCAAATCCAGTGATGCTTCCTTTGAGTTCACTTTCAGTGGATTTTGCCAGTATGACAGGAAGCCATTCATCTTGTCTCCAGAAAAGATTTGCTACATGCCTGTGAAAGCCTGCCTGGTGTGCGTGGCCAGAAACTGCATCTCTGGCACCAGTCTTGAAAAGTGAACTTCATTATTATCATTAAATTAAAAAACAAAAGAAGTAAGATGTTTCAACATTTCATTTCCAAATCGGGTGGGGTGATTTAACCATTGTTATTTTGTTTATCTTCAACATTCTGGGTAAGCCCTGGCTTTTCACCCCATCTTCATAAATGTGCCCCAAATCTCATTCAGCTGTGTGGGAACCTGGCACACAGCTGGAACCTACCTCAAAAAGCAGGGTCAGGAAGGTTCATGGCAGAGTCCAGGTGGTGAAGAACGCCCTTTCGGAAGTTAGAGGCTAGTAATGTTGGCAACTTACGTGGTGAGTGAGTTCTAACAACTGAAGTGCAGGCAAGGCTGCCACTGGGACAGGAATAGTGAGAGGCATTTAAATTGTATGGTGAGTCCTTAGCCATGGAAAATGTCCCTTTATGCACATCTTTAGCCTTGTACCAGGTTGTATTTAGCTTACCAGATTATCACTTTCTCCATACGTCTTTATGTCAGAGTAGAGGGAGTTTGAACTGAAGATATTTTTGTGCTCAGGAACTAACATTGTCCCCATTACCCAATAGGAAAACCACACTGGTGCCAAGTATTAGCAGAGATGGAAGCCCTTAGCACCACACAGGACAATTGCATGAAACGCCAGGATCCCTGTGTTCACACAGAAGGGCAGGAGTATCCTTCTAATAGACAAACTGGACAAAGGTCCTGACATTGCAAGGCAAAGCCAGAAGAGTAGGAATGGTTTAAGAGTCTCTCAGTCAACGTGCGGTGTTGACTTGGGCATGCCAGAGGAAGAGGGGGCAAACTCTGAGTTTGCTATCCTTGGGCAAAGGCAGAATTTATAGCGGGTGAGTGTTGTGTCCAGCAGTATTCAACTCAGTCCACGCTTAATTAGTTCTCCTAACACATGAAATTGCAGCTTGTGTAGGTCGGAACTGGTCACATGTTGTCATTCTGACATGGTTCGCACTATCACTTTATGGATGTTCTTAGCATAACAGACTTGAAAGGAGATATTAAACAACTCACTTGGCACCACAAAGCTAATTAACAGCTTACAGTGCCAGCTATTCTTGTGGCAGTAAATGGCACACTCAAATGGGAATGTCAGGAACTGGAGAACAGTGAATGGCTAGGAGACTGCCTAGGGGAGATCAACAATGATGTGGAAACTCCCCAAAAATCCAACCCAAGGCTGGCGCTGGAACCTGGGGAGAGAAGGAGCCATGGGCTGAGGGGTAAATTGAGCAAAATATAAACTTTAAAAATGTGTGGGAGGAGAAGCACTTGGTCGGGTCGCCACGACACATGGCCTTGGAAGAGATGTCAGCATTTTTCTTTTTCCACATCCCAGAGGGCTGAAGTCAGGTGTTCACTCTTTTTAATGTACAGCGCTTGTCAGAAAGTTCCGCAGGAGTTGTTCTGGGCACGGCAGGCATTCCGCAGACAAGTGTGGTAGCGTGACAGCTGGGCATTCGTCACACATTTTTAAATAACATCTGTTTATATTGCCAATCCTTAATTACTGAGTTCCCTGCTGACCAAGAAGCTTAGCTAGGTTTGTCTCCTTTTCTTCTCTCACTAGTCACCAGTTTGTCCTTAAGAAAAAATGAAGTGGCAGCAAAGCAAGTGCAGTTCAAGGTTCCCCCTTTCAGTTAACCTCTGCTCACAATAAAACAATGGTTTTTGTGATGACATTCTACATGCGTTTAATGTATCTTAGTCACAGTTAACCTCGTGATACTCTTTGTTTGCTCTCTGATGCATGTCCCCTTTTTCCCTAATGGTCCTCTTTGGCTTCGATGATCTTTCTAAAAGAGCACTTAGATTTTACGTATGTGAGAAAGGAAGACTGTGATGGTTTGTCTATGCTTAGCCCAGAAAGTGGCACTATTAGGAGGTGTGGCTTTGTTGGAGTAGGTGTGTCACTGTGGGTGTGGGCTTTAAATACCCTCATCTTGCTGCATAGAAGTCAATCTTCTCCTAGCAGCCTTAAGATGAATATAGAGAACTCTCAGCTCTGCCTGCACCAGGCCTGCCTGGATGTTTCCATGCTCCCACCTTAATGACAATGGACTGAACCTCTGAACATGTAAGCTAGCACCAATTAGATATTGTCTATGAGTTGCCTGATCATGGTTTCTGTAAAACCCTAACTAAGACAGTAGCCATTTGTCTTTCTGGTATGACTAGGCTGAAATGGCGCTCTCTACTAGTTCACCCATTTTCTGGAAGAGGATTGTGGTGGCTATTCCTGCTTGTCAACTTGACTATATCTGGAACGAACTACAATCCAGAATTGGAAGGTTCACCTGTGATCCAGATCTGAAGGCCGGAAGACACAGGTTTTCTGACCTAGATCTTGACATGGAGATCTTGAGGTACAGTGGACATGAAAAGCTTAGGCCCAGGAAAGGTAGTACACACATTTAATCCCAGGAAACTGAAGCAAGCAGATCTCTGAGATCAAGGTCAGCCTGGGACAAAGCGAGTTCCAGATCCAGGCGTGGTACTACAGACCTTAGTCTAGGCCACACCTTCTGCTGGAGGTCTGAATGGACATAGGAAGAAGGAAGACTCCCTTTTCTTTGCCTGCTTGCACTTCCTTGCCAGAACACCTGTTGGAACCTACTTCTACAGAAGACCACTTTAAACAACTAGCCTTGTTGTGGGACTGAGCAACTACTAGATTCTTGGACTTCCCATTCTTGAGTTAGTTACACTACAGACTGTAAGTCATCACAATAAATTCTCTTAATATATAAAGACATTCCATAAGTTCTGTGACTCTAGAGAACCCTGACTTATACAATGACAATGACATAATTTTACCTCTTCTTCATGGCCAACAAATGTCCTTCTATATATACAGTAAATTTTATTAATTTATTCATCCATGGTAGATGCCCACACTGACTCCATAGGTAGACCATTGTGGAGAGTGCCATACATAAAGTGGGTGCTGACTTTCATTACTTCAGGTATATACTTGGGGTAAAATCAGATTTTAAAAATCTCTCTTTTTATTATTAACTGTGTGTGCACGCTACATGCACAGGTGAACGCGTGTGTTTATCTCTACCCCTGTGCACAACTGCAGTTGCCCTGAGCCACCAGAGGCATTGAATCCCCCTGGGATTGGATTTGCAGGTGGGTGTGGCTACTCTTAATCTGAGATGAGTGCCTGGAAGCAAACTTTGGTTTTGCAAAAAGAGCAGTGTGTGCTTTAAACCACAAATCCAGCTCTCTAGGCGCTATTTGTGTGTTTTTTTCTTTTTCTTTTTTCTTTTTTTTTTTTAACGAATCATCTACACTCGATATTGCTGCTTTGTGGTGTTTCTGGGCTTTTCAATTTGAGCTGAATTCTGCCATCAATTCTCTGCTTTCATGCTTATCTGGATGATTTTTGTGCCACTTTGATGGACAGCCTGCCATGCTTGCTTCTACAGCTCTCATCGGACATTGACTTCACTCTCCCTAAGATGATGGCAGGGAGATTGGAGGTGTAACACCTGGCTGTGCTCTCTGGGTCCTCTGTGGCCCATTTGCTCCTGGATCTGAATGTTCTCACCTTCAATCCTTTGCCCACCAAACCCTAAACACATATGGGAGGAAAATCCTCTCTTCCTCAGAGATGACCTTGGGGATTTATTTCTATACAAGCAGGACAGATTACTTTCTGCGCCTCAAATTCTGGATGTCCAAAGTCATCCAGACCTAAGGATAATTTTATCTGTGTCAATATCTGAGGGACCGTCTACGTCAGCACTAGTAATGGGAAAGGCCAGTCATGGTCCTAGATGTTCTCACGTCCTTCTGGGAGGGAGGCAATGGGAGATGAATCATAGTACAGGACCTGTCGTCAGGTAATGTCCTTTCTGTCACCACCAACTTCTGTTACTTCAGGTCAAACACTGGAAAGAGTGTAAAAGCTCAAGCTCATATTTATAGATGGACTGCACTTCATATTTAGTTTGATGAGAAAGTCACATGACACACAGGCTGTTCCCACAAAGCCACTTCTAAGGTCTGGGCAGGGACAGGACTTTCCTATAACTACTTCTTTCTCTTCTCCATCCACAACAGTGGCCTGTGAGAGAAAATGAAGTGACGGCTCTGTGAAGTGGAGACACTGAAAGGAGCTTGTTGGGTTGTGTGTGTGTGTGTGTGTGTGTGTGTGAAGATTGTCTTTGTATTATTTAATGCTGATTTCTGTGTTCTGGCAGACAGTTGAGTGCAGACCAGAATTTGGTTTTGTTATTCAATACTATAGCAAAGGAGGAGAGAACAGGAGAACTTCCGGCAGAGATAGGAACTCTGGGAAACAGTCAGGGGTGGGAGAAGTTGTCAGCCCAGACACTGATGAAGAAGCAGGCGCTGAGATTAGAACAGAATAAATGGGTTAATAAGTCATGAGAGCTAGTTGGGAATAACAGTAAGCTAGGCTAAGCTGTAATTAGTACATCTTAGTCTCTGTGTCTTTATTCAGAGGTGGGGTGGGCATAGAAAGCCCAAAGTGTTATAAGACTCTCAGAGTTTCCATTTACCCAATGATCTTTACTCTCCTCCTGTTCATTAAGACACGGCTCTTATTTTTCAACGTTGCCACAGACATAATTATAAATCTAGAAGACAAACCTAGGGCAAGCTCATTGGTAAGGACACTTTCCCTTTTCCAAACCTTCTTGAAGGGTATCGTAAGTCACGAACCAAAGATGGCAGCTTCGTCTACATTCTGTTTTTTGTTTTAAGATCACTGGAGAGAAGATTTCCAGTACCTCAGCCTAGCCCACGACATAGATGCCTATCAGCCATTTCTCACTGTGAGACTGTTTCTTTAATATTCTAAATTTGGATGAAAACTTTTGTATTAGACAAAGTTCTCTAGAGGAACAGAACTGATATATTAAATCCAGATATATAGGAGGGAATTTATCAGTGTGGCTTATAGGCTGTGGTCCCGCCAGTCCACAATGGCTGTCTCTGACATGAAGTCCAAGAATCCAGTAGTTGTTCAGTCCAAGAAACTGGATGCCTCAGTTGGTCTTCAGTATACTTCAGAATCCTGAAGAAGTAGGCTCTAATGCCACTGAAGGAATGGCCTTGCCAGCCAGAGTGAGGACAAGCAGGATAAACAGGAAAAAGTTTGCTGGGCTGTGGTGGCCCATGCCTTTAATCCCAGCACTTGGGAGGCAGAGGCAGGTGGATTTCTGAGTTCGAGGCCAGCCTGGTCTACAGAGTGAGTTCCAGGACAGCCAGGGCTACACAGAGAAACCCTGTCTCAAAAAAACCAATGAAAAAAAAAAAAAAAAAAAAAAAAGAAGAAGAAGAAAAGGTTCTTTCTTCCACCCCATTTATAGAGGCATTAGCAGGAAGTGTGGTCCAGATTTAAGGTGTATCTTTCAACCTCAAAATATCCAATCAAGAAAAACTCTCTTACAGGTGTACCCAGTAGCTTGGGTTTTAGTTAAGGTCAGATGTCGTCAAGCTGACAACCAAGAACGTTGGCACTTCTGCAGAGGTGCGGTGGGGTGGGGGTGGGGGCGTAAACAGAAGAAGAGATGAGACAGTGGACAGGTGCTTGGTAGTTGCTCATTCCCTGTTTGTGGACTCAGGATTTGGAACCATAAACCCTTCAATTGTTGAGAACTTAGAAAGTTGTAGAAATTCTATTACAGCAACACAGAAGCTGTAAGATGGTCTTTCTCCTTTGGGCTCTTAATATTCACTGATTCCATCAGCTACCAAAAAAAAAAAAAAAACAAAACAAAAAAAACAAAAAACAAAACAAAACAAAACAAAAAACCTGTTCTATATATTCAGGTGGGTTTTTGTCTACCTGCTTACCCTCTTCATTAACATATTTATGAGCCACCATTGATTTCTCTGCAGTGGCAGTTTTGAAGAACCACAACTGAAGGGCTATGGTAGATGATTCCAATAAACGGATAATGAGTCCCTTTTGGGTTTCCTTATAGTATTTTCAACAATTATTGGTACCTCCTTGGAAACTCCTTTTGTCACTTTGGTTATTTGTGGAATCCTTACAGGTGCCCTCTCATTGCTGTGAAGTACAGTTTTTTTTAAGGAGTCGATCACTTCTGCCCCAGCTGATGGGGCGGCTGTTGCTGATTGGAGGCTGCTGCTGATTTATTGGTGGGAGCTGCTGACTGACTGGCCGGAGCTGCTGGGTGGGCTGCTGCTGATTGGCAGGTAGTGCTGATTGGCAGTTGCTGCAGATTGCATTGCCGGGTCGTCCCTGCCTCTTGCAGTTTTGAGCAGTCGCCCCATTTGATCCCCAGGACTCCCAAGATGTCTGATATTAACAGGCTTGTGCTTGCACCATTCCATATGGTGACTTCAGAGTATCATCTGCAGACAGCGCTACAGCAGTGCGGATGTGGTTGATTTGCTTCCCTTTGTAAAATAAAAATCACAGCCGGTCAAGAAGGCTGTGGCTCAGATCTCAGTGTAAGCCAGTGAATCCCACAGTCTGAGCACCAGACCATGAGAACTTGCTAAAACGGCTTTTTGTTGGGAGTAAAACCTAGTATTGTAACACCCTTCCCAGGTGCCTCTGATGCACGCTGAGGCTGGAAACCACTTTGTTCAGATGATCCGTGCACTTAAATAACAGTAAACCCTGGCTCCCTACCTACAGACGATTATTTTAGGTTTCCCTGGATTGAAGATGCGGTTCAGAATCATTGAAAATATTTTTAGGTGATGTTCATGCGAAGCTAGGATCAGATGCATTTGCTGTGCATGGTACAGCTCTCTGTAGTCCGACTTCCTTCTGTCTTGGTGATTCTAAGCACTAAGACATCATATAAAGAGTCTAACAGACACACAGAGTTTGGAGCATAGTCAAAGTTTCCTGACCTATCATACAAAATTTGTCAGTGCACACATAAACCCCAGTATAGAAAAAAACCTAGTATAGAAAGAAAAAACCACATTTAATCCTCAGATATGTGCATACCTGTTTAGAAATACACCCTATCAACAGTGATGTCGTTGGTCATGGGAACATGCAGAGTTAGGTGTATGAATTCAATGCAGACATTCTCAACAGGCTCTGGCTGTGCATGCCAGGCTCACTATTTCATTGACAAATTTAAATTATCACCATAGAAAAGCATAAAAAACAGTGACAGAACTGTGCTGTTCTCTATGATGCTGGATGTTTCCACAAATTGGTCCAAATGACTGCAGACCCTGAAAAAGACCCTGTTGCTACTATTGTTGCATAATATGCTTTTGTTATTGGATATATATATATATATATATATATATATATATATATATAAAGAAACTTGAACTATGTTGTCAACTTTGCCAAAAAAAGTATCCTGATTTTCTGTATTGAGTTGACATTACAAAAATTAATAGCTTCTTTGGTACAGAAATATAGAACTTAATTTTTCCCCATTAGCACAAGGGTTACACCATATACTAAACATATACTAATCTATGTAAGGTCTTATATATGTTGAGTCTGATCATAGAGACTAACGCAAAGTTCTCTAAAAACATACAAGAAGAAAAGCAAACAATACACATAAAAGTAATCATACATTTCTTGCTTGTCCCTGTATGGGTAAGAACTGACTTCATACCGGGAGGGATCCAGATTTGAACACTCTCATCACCGGGTTCTAGTACACGATGGTAGCTTTGCACAGTGGAGTGTCTCTGTTCCCAGGCATATTTTCCTGAGTAGAAGGCTACTACCAGCCAGAACTGACAATAAGCCATCTGAGTTCTCATTAGGGATTAACGCTGAGAATGGGAATAATACTAGGAAATTGGATGGTCATTGACATCACCAACATCAGATGGCCATTGAAGGCATCATCAGCTGATCAGATGGTCATTGGCGTCGTCATCAGACAGCCACTGATGTCATTGTCAGACGGGCATTGTATTTGCAAATAACTCTTGTCATAGGTTCTTGTCTGCTCACCTGATCCCTCTCATAGACTAAGTATTCTCATCACGACTCCTCTACAGCTGTGTTTCTCTAGTCGTGCTAAGCAAATCACTGAGGATCACATGGGAGCACATGAGGAGCACCTGTCCTGGAGCTACAGGTGTAAAGAGGTAGACACAAGGGGTGCTGACTTGGAGACTTTGTGTATTTATTCAGGCCAAGCTTGCTTAAACAGAGATAGGACAGCTTTATGTATAGGAAAGGAACAGTTAAGAAGCAGAACCCAGGGAGGCTTATCTTTCAATTAGCTGGTGGTGGATACTTAAATTACTTTACGGCACACTAAATAGCATCCCTAAAAAAGAAAATGTAAAAGCCTATGTTGCTAATGTGCCTCCGAGAAGCAGCTTATTCGTCTGTAAAGACCCAGCATCTAGTGTTGCTATAAATAACTTCATTATCTTATAATAGAAACTCATCTATCACCATTTTAATTAGAAGGTGGACTAAGAAAGTCAGCGTTCAACAAAGGCATTTGTAACATTCGGTGGTGGTAATAATGACCTTGAAGTTCAAGGGAAAAGTTTTCCAAATTTCTTCTCAGTTTACATGTGCTTCGTGCCCCATTATTATCAGTTTCTATATAAAATTATTGACATTGTTTCTTTAATTGCTTTCTAAACACAATATAATCATAGTGATGGGGATTTTGGAAAACTAGGGAAAGCAGAGAGAAGAAAGCACTCAGCCTATGCTCTCCCACGTTGGTCTCCCAGACATTCTCTGCATAGACAAGCGTTCTCCAATTAGCACCACGTTTCTCAGATTAGTTATCAGAGTATATTAGGTTTAGTTTACTCTCTCTGTTGCATTTATAAATTTTTTTGGTGGTTATATAATATTCTATGACTGTGAATGCGACATGGACTTTCTCTCTTTGCAGAACATTGGGGTGCTCACATTGCTCACATTCTGTTAAAGCCTGTTATTAGTCAGTCATTCTCATACATCGGCTCCTGGCTATGCCGTCTTTAAGGATGATTCCCAGGGGTGATGATCTAGGTCTCAAGCTCTGGTGTTCATGCCTACACATCTGCATGAGTATTGCCCAGACAGACTGCCAGCCAGGCGCTCACCAGCAGTGTGTCCCAATGGCTTCTGCTTTGATCCTTGCTAATCCTTAGACTAAAGTTGTTTTAGCCAGTTTGATCATTGGGGGGAGGGGGGGTTGCATCACACCCATGTGTATACCTCTTTGGTGGTGCTTGTCCTTAAGAATAAGTAAGAAGGAGAAGGAGTAGGCCTGAAACTCAGGCAACACGTATTCTGGCTGTTGTTCAAATGTTTGGGGGGTTTTAGAAATGTATGTAACACTGTTCTTCCTTAAGGTTACGATACAAGAAGCTGACCAACCTCTTACAGGGTTCAGTTATCGCAGAGACATTTCAAGGGCATTCATTCATATTTATTCTCTCTCTTCCTCTCTCTCTCTCTCTCTCTCTCTCTCTCTCTCTCTTTCTCCCCCTTCTCTCTCCCTCTCTCCCTCCCCATTCCCCCTCCCCCTCTCTATTTGCAGCATAAATTGGACTTGTTTTCTTCTTCTCCTCCTTCTCTTCCTTCTCCTTCTTCTTCCTCCTCCTCCTCCTCCTCCTCTTTCTTTTTCCTCTTCTTTTTCTTCTTCTTCTTTGTTTTTTTTGGGGGGGAAGTCACAAGTGTGAGGGGGGCCAACATGGGAATCTGAGTGTGGATAGGGTTACGTGATGTAAAAGTTTCAAATAATCAATAAAAACTGTTATGTTGGAGAAAGGTTTAGAATGAACCTTAGGGATGACTGAGAAGGGAGCCAGCACAGGTCTTTGGGTTGTTTCATAATGGTGCTGTTTAGAATTGATGAGTGCTCACCCCAAGAATTGAGTGGTTACATGGTGGTGTGGTGAGACGAAGCTAGAGATGTGTGTCATGCTGATGTCCATAGTCAGGTGAGGGATGATGTGGGTGGGGGGCAGGAAAAGCACAATTGTCTGTGAAGGAACTTGGACTCAATGGATCAAGGTGTCAAAAACTCTGCAGAAGTTCCAGGCCATGGAGTTCTCTCACCTCCACTGCCCCCCAGCCGGAGGTGTTTGAGTCATTTTTTAGACTCCAGTGTCTACAATGGGAAACAGCTGCTGAATCTTACAGTTCAGCTGTCACTCCAGGGCAATAGCCTGTCCTGAGGCCACTTCCAAACACACATGAAGTTTTTTGCACCACTGGATTTATCAGACAGCCTGAAAGTCAACTGACGTGAGCCAGTGAGGAGACCATTTAGGAATTCCTCCATCTGGTTAGGGAGTTGAAAGGCGCAACATGAACACTCTTAATGTGAATTTTTAGGATGAAGCCATGTCTTTGCTGCTGGAGAGTGTCTTCCTTTTAAGGAGTTGGCTCAGGAAATAACTTTGAAACAGAACTCAAAGGGCTCTGCAAGGAGGAACTGTTTCCATCAGACACTTCTCCTCCAGTTGCCAACACTTCCTGTTTCAGAACCTTTTACCAGTGCCCATAAACATTTTATGCTTCAGAGGAGATCCCGAAAAAATTTTAACTTACAAAGAAACTCGCCATATGTTTCATTCATGTGTACAAATATTGACACCGCTCCAAAGCGTAGGCCACTGTGATTTGATGGACACCCATCAGAGAATTCAGATAACTCAAAATTATAACCTTGCCGTTTTATTTGGCAATGTTGGTTCCAGACATGATAGCATCGGAGTAGCAGCATTTGGGGGGCTGAGAAAGATGATGATAAGTTCAAGGCTGGACAGGCTACTCTGAAGATCATGTCTCAAAAAATAAAAGGGGTGGCTGGAGGAGATTGGCTCAGTGGGTTAAGAGCACTGGCTGCAACCATCTGTAATGGGATCTGATGTCCCTTCTGGTGTGTTTGAAGACAGCGACAGTGTACTCACATACATTAAATAAATAAATAAATACATAAATATATAAATAAATAAAAAAGTGTTGGTGCTGTTCGAGGGGCATATAACAAAGGAAGCTGATAGGAAAGTTTGAGGCTAGACCTAAAGTGAAATCCAGGGCTAAGTGAAAGAGCCGAAGATGGCCTTATTACTTGAAACCCGGGCTGCAGAAGAGTGTAGAGATGAGAGTGAGTGATGTAGGTGTTGGGACTGTGACTAAGTAAGTGGGTAGGGAACTAGCCTGTGCAGAACCTCAGATCTGCTAGACGGTGCCACTAAAAATGAAAAGTCATGGTTCATTTGACCTATCTGTGAACCCTGTGAGATACAGTAATAATTGTTGGACATGCTCACTGGTGCAAAAGTGGCATGCCCATCATGGGGACCATTAACGACTTTCTGATTAAAGTCCTTTCTCATGGAGATGAAGCCCATATTTGGCATCAATCCTGGGCCCGAACCTATGGTTAGACAGGACATAGAGAAACTACAACTATTATTCTGTCAAAATGGACATAGTTTTTAAATCAGCTGTGACTGATTTATTGTTACATCCGAGGTTATGGCATCGTTTCAAGCCCTGACCAAAGAAGCTTCTATCTGCAGTAGGTGCTGATCATCACAGAGACTCACAACTGGCAAAGGCGCAAAAATAAAAGACTTACAAATGCTCACCCCCTAGAAAGGCGTCATGCATAATTTCTCACCTCCTCTCAAGCCCTAAGGGATAATTGTGGAACAGGTTCAGGAAGGCCATAAACCAGAGGCAGAGAATGGTTACGAGGAAACTTTATCTGGAAATAGTATGCAGCTATATATGTGTATATATATGTGTATATTATATGTGTATATATATATATATATATATATATATATATATATCTGCACAGCAGTTGTGATAGCAATAGTTTCAGAGACCTGTGCACGCTCAAAACCATACAAAATGCTGGCATGGAGCATAGGTCTCACCCCTAACCTAGGAACTATTAGCAATTGATTAGCTGTTGGCACAGCAGAGTTAGTTTTCACTCAGTGAAGTCCTTGGAAGTCAATCATGCTTCATGGAAGGCCAAACATCCAAAAGTGACTGGCAATTTTTGGTTTTGATTTTTTTTTTTTTAACAAAAGGCTATAAAGTTTGAAGAGAGGGTGGATCTGGGAAGAGTTGTGAGATGGGTTGGATATGATCGAAGCACATTGGATGATTATGTCTAATAACTAATCAAATAATTCAATGAAAAGCCATATGCACATTTCACAAGCGTGATAAATTCTGCATCTTAAAAGATGGCAAGCGGAAGTGGAGGAATCTGGAGAACATGCTGGGCTCGACTACCAGAGCATTAGTCAGTGGGGCTACTGGAATAGTTGGAGTATGGAGCCATAGTTAAAGTGAAGACATCAAAGAAGTATCATTGGTATGCTAAGGAGAGTGTGTGAGATAGGTGTGAACAGTCTCCCAGGTTCCTGGCTTACATGACAGAATGAGTAAGACACCCAAACAAATGAGCTGTTTTTTTTTTTTTTTTTTTTTTTTTTTTTTTTTTTTTTTTTTTTTTTTTTTTTTTTTTTAATCTACATCTATGTTAGGCTAATTTATACATCTGACTCCTTGTCTTCAAATTAGATGCCCTATAGTGTTTTGTTATGATTGCATATGAAATGTCTCCGTGGTTCATGTGTTCAGTGCATGGTCTCCAATGCAGGTCAAGTTTAGAGAGTGATTAGGGCTTTGCCCTAACTGATAGATTAATCTGTCGATAGATTTATAATTCACCAGACTACCGTGGGGTACTGAAGAACACGGGTAGTTGGAGGCATGCCTTTGAAGGGTCTAGCTTATCTTGGTCCTTTCCCCTCTCTTTGCTTCCTGTCTGTCATGAGGTGAGAGCAGAATCATGTGTCAAATGCCCCTGCTGATGTCATATCCTGCTTTACCACAGGCTCAGTGTTTATCTGAGGCCTGTTGCCATAGTGATAACAAGTGATGGATGTCCTTGTAGTTTTGTGGCATTAAAGGACCTGTGAGACACAATGTCACAAGAAGGTCAAGGGGGACCCTGCGAGGGCTGGGTTTCTGCTGCACTTATCCCCATTCATGGAGCTGAGTGTATGCCTGCATGTACATGTACATACATACATGTGTGTACAGCACAACGTCGGGAGTACCATCAGCTCTTTCCCTGCCCCTCCTACATCACACAGCTCCTATAAGATATCGTCTGTCAGAAAAAATGTCATTTCCAAGATCAGAATGTATTAAAATTAGAACAGTCCAGTCTTACTTTACAAATAAATATCTAATAAAATATATCTCTATGGCAAACCAAGGCAGGCACTTCTTATATGGGTTAATGTGGGGGGAAAGGGTAATAACTGAAGACATATCTAATCATGGTTTATAGATTAGGAATGGTTTGAATTTAAGTTCTTTTTGATATTTAAAAACATGGCTAAATCTGATATAAGCTTCCTATAGCTACAGAATGCTGTGAAGACGTGGATATCTAACAAAGAATAAAGATTGTAACAGTCACCTATAAAATGAGCCCAAGGTTGCAGGACCCTGATCAGTGACCCTCAGTAGGGACTCTGAAATTTAAAAGCCGTTGTCTTTGGGTTTTACTGCTGTGAGCAAAAACCATGACCAAGGCAACTCTTATAAGGACAACATTTAATTGGGGCTGGCTTACAGGTTCAGAGGTTCAGTCCATGATCATCAAGGCGGGAGCATGGCAGTGTCCAGGTAGGCATGGTGCAGGAGGAGCTAAGAGTTCTACATCTTTATCTGAAAGCTGCTAGCAGAATACTGACTTCCAGGCAGCTAGGACGAGGGTCTGAAAGCCCATGCACACACCTATTCCAACAAGGCCACACCTCCTAAATAGTGCCACTCCCTGGGCCAAGCATGTACAAACCATCACAGCCATACAGATGAGAAAGAAATAAGTTCTTTCAGGAAAGTGAAATGATTTGTGATGCCCGTATCAGCTGCCTGTCCTCCTTCCTCTCCCTGTAGCATCTCCCCACATCCTTTACCATCATCCCAGTGCAAGGCTGGCTCAGGATGTCTCCACACAGCCAGGTACCTACGATGAGTGATGGATGGGAATCAA